>NC_089235.1:22726426-23026426 GCF_963924675.1 Phocoena phocoena
GTTCTACCAAGGAAATGACTCACTGGTAATACTTTTTTTATAACCTAAATTACTCATCAAAATCATTATTTCCAATATTAAGATGAGATTCTCTTCTTGATACTTTTTTCTACAGGAAATATTTTCATCTCTAACAGTTGGGGAAACAGGTTTTCAAGTACTCAGTCATGACCATGCAGAGACTTAGATTTTCCTCTTGGCATACACAGTAGACATTTGAGAAGGTTGAATAGACAAAGAACAAAAAAGCCTGATTCCTAAACAAGCTCATCATACCCAAAAGAGCTTGTAAGCTAGTCTTTGTAAAGTAAAAGTGTTTAATTTAATGGCAGCACTCTTAGCCCTGTAAGTAAAATTTAAATTCAAGATCTCCTTCTACCCCCTCAGTTGCTTTGTTTTGGGCACATGGTTAAAAACTGGAAATACAGACATGGATGTAACATGGTCCCAGACTTTGAGCATTTCAGAATTTAAAAGAGAAGACAGATTATATTGAGAGAAGGAAGTCCCTTGTTCATGTTGATATAGGATGCATTGGTGAGGAATCAGATAATCAAGATAGGAGACATTGATGGCAATCCTGTTTTGAAGTAACAACAGTGGTGATAGAAATGGAGAAGATGCAATGAAAGAGATAATTTAAAGATTGAGACTTGGTGACTAAAAGGTTTGGGAGAAAGACCATTTTATGTTCAGAGTGAAGCAAGTTGGAAGGAGGTGTTGGCTGCCAGGAAAAATGGGTTTTTAGCTGTGTTTCACTTACCAGGAGATCCATAAAACTACTCAACTATCTGAAATATAACCACTTCCCAAAAAACAAACCATGATAATAAATAAACAAATAAAAATCATACAGCAAACAGTTGAGTAGCTCCAAAATAGGTATGACAAAGGTATCTTAAATTAAGCTCTTACATTCTATCCATAGTAGGTTATTTTTGTTTCTGGCTAAGATGATATTAACTCTTATTTTAGAAACAATTTTAACTTAATTAAAATTTTAATGCATGGAAGATGAGAAGCGGGGAATTAGGATGAGGAACAAGGTCGGGGAAATCATTTCTGGAGGCAGACATACTGGGAGCTGTAAGAGTCATGGCTGAGAGTTTAACTTTCTAAATATTTTAGATTTCAGATTTTTAAAATTTCACCTAACTTCATGTTTCAATGTCACCCTCTTGCCTTTCTCAGAATCTTTTACCATTCACCTTGGCCTTAGATTGATGCTTCAGCCAGGAGAGTTCACATTGTGAATGTCCTGACTTGAGCTGGCAAGGGGTCTCCTGGGAAGAGTGCTGGGTTGACTGTTTCTTAGGTACTGGCCCATTGCATAATGGCCAACCACATCTTAACAACAACACAACAAAAATAATGCAAACATTTATCACTAAGTAGGTGCCAAGCACTGTTCTAAAGCTTTACATATCATTAATTTATTGGATCCTCCCCATTACCTTCGGAGGTAAATGCTATCCTTAAGCCTGCTGTACAGATAAGGAATAGGGCACAGAGATCACACAGATAAGGAGAGGTGGATCCAGGATGCAAATCCAGAAAGTCTGGGTCCAAAGCCCATGCTCTTACCCACTACACACTACGCACTATGCACTACAGCTTCTTAGTGATGACAGCTGGTAAAGAGCTTTTCCAAAGGGAATAAGATTATATTAGTCTCAAAGTATTCAAAGTTTGCAAAGTGTAGACAGCTAAAGCTAAAGATACTATGTCAAGGCTGGTATTTTGTGTTCTAAACCATCCTTTCGCTTATGGTGAAAACAGTTTACACTATGGGTTTTTCTCACAGAACTGACTTTACAGGTGGATATATTAATTCAATGAATTAATCTGTCTCAGTAAATAGACTATACATCTACATGCTAGTGCTATGTGTTATTCTTGCCAAATGACTCCTCATAATTTTCAGGGTTAATAAATATTTTATTGAGCACCCTCTGCTCCCCAATTTCTGATTAACATGTTATATTTCTTTAGGTGGATTTCCACATACATTATAAATACTAAATTACTCTTTATATATATGGAGTACCATATGATAAAAATACGATAGAAATAAAAGGAATGCAAATCGGAACATATTAGTAGACAGCATAAATTCAGTGTCCCTTTAGTTTTTCCCTGCTAGATTATCTAAACTACAAAACCAATAATTGTTCATTTTATTTACTTACTTATTTATTTATTTAATTTTTATTGGCATACAGTTGATTTACAATGCTGTATTAGTTTCAGGTGTACAGCAAAGTGAATCAGTTATACATATACACATTCTTTTTTTTTTTTAGATTCTTTTCCCATATAGGCCATTACAGAGTACTGAGTAGAGTTCCCTGTGCTATACAGCAGGTTCTTATTAGTTATCTATAATGACTGCTCATTTTAAAGAGGAAGCTAAAGCAAGATATATTAAAAAGTAAACATTTTTTCTCTTTTTTCTTCAATTTCTACTCATCTGAGTTATCTCGTATTAACAGCCTGGCCTATGAAAGACAGGGAAAGAAGAGAGGCCAGTGAAAAAACAAAAACAAAACACAAAATCAATCTAAACTGATACCAAAAAAGAAAAAAAAATTCTCCCAACATTTGTGACGTATCCACTCAACTAAAATTGTGTGTGTGAAAGTGCTCAGAGAGGGAATAAAGACATACACCCCACACATGCACACACCCACACTTATATTTCACTTGTATATCAGGAATATTCCCGATAGATTGCCTAGTAAAAATAGCAAGTCACCAAGTAATGTGTGCAGTATGATTCTATTTCCTTACACAAAAGCAAACCATTATGTATGTGCATATGCTTGTATATATCCATATTTGTTTAAGCAAAGATAAAGGGGAGGTAGGATGCACCTTAGGCTTGTTGGCATTTGTTATCACAAAGAGTGGCATTGGAGAAGGGGAACAGAGAGGTGGGATGCAGGCAATAATTAGCTTTCCTTTGTATATCTTTGTACTACACAGCTTCATTTGCTACAGCAAGATTGTTTTACTCTTTAAAATTAAAAAATATAATGTAAAAGAAAGTTTAAAAAGGGGAAAATATCAAACAGCAACAAACACACTGCCTAATAGGTGTGCCTTCCCACAATTTTATTCATGTTCCCAGAAACATATAAACACATATGTAGGATTTATTTTATATAAAAACTGAATCATATTACACACTTTAATTTATAATTTGATTTTTGTATTGAACAGTACAACATACACATCCCATCAGGACAACAGAGACACCTCAAACTCATCCCTTTATTTATTTATTTATTCATTTATTATTTTATCAAAGTATAGTTGATTTACAATGTTGTGTTAATTTCTGCTGTACAGCAAAGTGATTCAGTTATACATATATATACATCTTTCAAAAAATATTCTTTTCCACTATGGTTTATCATAGGATATTGAATATGGTTCTGGGTGCTATATGGTGGGACCTTGTTTATCTATTCTATATATAATGATAGCTTACATCTGCACCTTTTAAATAGTCACACCATATTTCACAGTTCTTCCATCCATGGGCGTCATACTAGCTCTATATTACTAAAACCAGTGCTGTAATGCAGCTCCTATACATATACATTTACTTCTGTGGAATAAATTCCAAAGTGACCTTCGTGGAACATAAGTCATAGTACGTTTAATTTTAATAAATTTTGCCAGATTAATTCCCAAAGACTGTAGCAATCAACATTCTACCAACATTGGATGATACCATTTCTTGAAACTGTAGGTCAGTTTAATGTGAATAAAATGGTATCTCACTATAGTCATAATTTACATATTTCTGACCACTTATACGATTAACCATCTTTTATTTGCTCATTTTCCATTTTAATTCCTCCCTCATAAATAGTTTGGTAAATTATTTAAATTATTGAATTATTTCTCTTTTTCTTTTATAACACTGGTAAGAAATTAAATAAATATTCTTTCTCATACTCACAAATTTTTTTCTAAGTCATTAGTATTTAACTTTATGTTATTTTCTGACATGTGAAATATTTTGATTTTGGTGGTCAGATTTATTCTTTCATTATTTTGAGTATTCCAGAGTCCCTGACTTCTTGAGAGATCTCTCACATGCTAAGTTTACATAAATTTTTTCCTGAAATTTATTGTAATATTTAAATTCAGAAAACTATTTAAGGCATTCACTCGTTTACAAATAAAGATAAATCAGCGTATTCTTGAAAATTTATAGTATTTAAGTTTATTGTTTGGAAGCTTTGTCTAGGAAGTCTAAAATAATTTTGAACTAACAGTAAAGATAATATTTTTCTTTTTTAAGATTTACTGGAAACGGTTACAGTACTTCACCATTTATAGAATTTGCTATTGATTTTGGGTAACCTTTAACATGTTTAAGTAAGTTTTTTAAATTAAGGTATTTTTAGGAATGAGTTTGCATTTTATCATATTCTTTTACAGCAGCTGTTGTTATAAGAATGTTTTTTTCTTTTTAACTTAATGGTGCAATTAATTATGTTGACAGATTTTCACTTGTTGAACTACACCAATAATTTTAGTAGAAAACTTAGTTATGAAACATTAAATATGCTACTATCTTTGATTTGCTAATATTTAGAATTTTGTTTTGTTATTCTTTAGTGAAATTGGCCTATGGTTTTGTTTTTTGCATTATTTTTGTCGAATTTGGGATCAAGGTTTTCCAACTTTATAAAATGAATTAGAGAAATTTCCATTTATTTTTAAACTACCTGAAATGGTTTAAATAACATAGGAATTATCTGATCTTTAAAGGTTAGAAAGAACTCAGCTGTTCAGTCCAGGCTTGTTGCCTTTTAAATTAGCAGATATTCAATTGTTTGATCTTTTGTATGATATTGATCTACTCAGATTTTCTCCTTGTGTCAAATTCAGGAGGTGAACATCATTTCCTCTGTGCTGCCCCATGTGGTAGCCACTAATTGTATGTGACTATTGAAATGTAAATTAATAGAAATGAATACATTTTAAAAGTTTAGTTCTCCAGTCTTATTAGCCACATTTCAAGTGCTCCACAACCACATAAGGGTAAAGGCTACCATGGGGATCATGCAAAGAGAGAATGTTTCCATTATTGCAGAAATTCTATTAGGCAGCACTGTTCTAGCTGTCTAAATACGTTGCTAGGAAGTTGTGTGTTGTATTATCTTTAATACTTTTAATTGCTTATCTAAGCAATTGTAATACCTTATCCACATGTATATTCCTTAATATTACTCTCCTAAGATTTCTTATTTCCTTATTCAGTTTGCTTATCTGTTTAAGTAGTCATTAAAAAACCTAGATTTTGCTTTTATTATTCTTTCAATATTTCCCTTGTATTCTATTTTAATTATTTTCACTACATATACCATTTATTATGATTAATTCCATTTTGATTTATTTCTTCCTTTTATTTTCTTAAGTTAAACGGTTTATTTTCAGTGTTTCTGCACATTTATTCTGGTAACATAACAGTGGTTTCATTCCTTAAATTTTACTTTATCTTCTTTTCCATTACTTTTTTCTTCTCTTTATCTTACTTCACTTTTGTTGTCTTGGGGAAGTTTCTCTGTTCCCTTTTACCCTTATTAATTTAGAATTAGATTCTGATTTGATTCCCTTCCAGTCTTTACCAATCAAAATTAACGTTTTAGAATATTTTAGGAGTGTTGAATATTCTCTTCCCAAGATGTTTCACTTGCTGTGTCTTCACACTTCATGTAGAAATTAAACCGTTAGAAAATATTTAGTTTCCCACTTCCTTCCACCCTTGCTCCAAATCCTTAGTTAAAACAATTTAGAATTTTTAGTATCATGCTATTATGAGACTGTCTCTTAAATTGTCTTTTTATTTCAACACTTCTTTTAAAATACGTTTTACAAAATTCCAATCATTCTGCCATTGTCAACATAGACTTAACTCTAGTGAACGATGATTTGGAAAGTGTGTCTTCTCTCTTTCTTTTGTAACTTTCTCTCTGAGAGCTGTAAAATTTTCTTTTTCTCCTTGCATTTCAGAAATGTTGCTATGATATGTCTAGATGTGTGTGTGTGTGTGTGTGTGTGTGTGTGTGTATTCATCAATACTGCCTATGGCATGGTGAATTCTTTTGATCTGAATACTGTACAATTCAGGGTAGCTTCTTTTTTCTTTTTTGGTAGCTTCTGTTAAAACAAATTTTTTGTCTAATGATCCATTTTCTATCTGTCCTCCACTGCCTTTCTGGGCACTCTCATAATACTCTCATTAGATCTCCTGAATCTGTTCTGCATGTCTCATGTTCTCTCATTCATAAATTCCAGCCCTGGGGGAGTTAAGTTTTTGTTATGGCATATCACTTTCTCTTAATCCTTGAGAACCCTAAATAGCCAAATGGCATTTATCATTCTCTTATTTTTCATTTTTTAAATTCAACTTTTTTAAAAAGCAGAAACCATATTCATTTATTCAAAAAAGTCTTTTTGGGGCTCTAATTTTATCTCCTTGAGGTCCCTTATTACTTTTGACCCAAAGATTTTGTTCATCTTTTCTATTGGCTCTATTTCAGTGGAAGCTACCAGTTTTTGTTTTTCCAAATTGATTTTTCTTCTTAAGTAAACATTCTGTTTTTCTGCCTTAAATAACTTCTATTTCTTATTGTTGTTGTTTATCCATAGATGTCTTTCCCCTTTGTGTCGTGAATCAGGCTGTTGCTTTTATATAGGTTGGGAAAATGGGGCTGCTTCTTTTCTTGTGACTGACTGCAAAGGGTATAAATGGTACCCCTCTACTGACAGCTAGAAGACATCTGCATGAGCCTCTTAGGGTGTGCTTGCTACAGTCATTTCTTTCCCGATTGCCAGACTGGGGCTCTTCTACCCACTAGCGTGTAGTTCCACCAGTTCACTGCTTTCTAAGGGTTGGCGGTACTCAAAGACACACAGGCAGCAATTGGTTGGAAATGTCCCTGAGGTCCTGTAGAATTCTGTCAGGATGTCACTGTAGAATTCTAGAGAGAAAACAGAGAGAGAAAAAGAAGCCAGTTAAAGAAATGTTTTGAGATGTGGATTCTGTCTGGAAAACAGATAACTTGCAATTCAGTAAGAATAGTTAACTATGAAAGTTGTCTATAGCTCCAAGTTATATAGGTTTCAAAATTTATGAAACACATAAAAGTATCAATTTACTATGCTTTAAACAATTTAACCCTCAACTTGTAAAAATATCTGTTTCCTGATGTGCAGAATAAGTCAGGAAAATTCTTAAAAAGAAGGATTAAGAATTGATCTTGAAGTGATTATGTAGGAAATTTATAATTTTAATGATTTGCTAGGCACAGTTCAAGAGATCTAGATTGGATGCAGTACATCTATTCACCATTTGTTGACCCTGAATAAGTCATTTAACCTCAACACAACTTAGCATTTCTCATCTAAAATATACAAAATATGAGCAGAATTTCAAGGATTAGCTGAGCTGACCCATGACCTACATAACATACTCTTGCAAAACAGCCTCAGAAATTTTTTTTTTGCCTCAGCTAAATTAAAAATCACAAGACCTAATGGTCCTTTGAAGTTTTGTTTTGTGAATAGCGAAAACCTGGGATGCTAAATCTGTGAATACCATGTGTCCATGTCATAACGCTGGTCTCATTTTGAATTGTCAACATGTGTGTGGCATGTGTGTGCAGAAACATGCATAATATAGACCATGTGAGAATGTGATACTAAGCATTGGACCTTATTAATAAAAATTACCAGAAGGTCAATATTGAGCCAAGAAAACATTATGAAAACACTTCAGGATAAAAACTCAAATTTAGGAAAATCCAATTCAAGCTTGGTCCTTTAGAAAAACACTACTGTACGGAGAATACTAAAGAGGGACAGAAATTAGGGCAAAGCTTAAAGAATCATAGATTGATGCATATAATGCTAGAATGTTTCCTACCCGATATTTTTTTCCTGAAATTCTCTATTAGCAGTTACTACCTACCTTTGAGTGATTTATTGGAACTACTTAAATTTCCTACAAGCTGTCACAGCTGAGTAGACTAAGATGCTTCTGGGAGGTTAACTATGTCCCATTACATTGATTGCTTTTGTATCCAATTAGAACACCTCAGTCTGGCAAAGATATTGACAGAGATTACAGCAGGTGACAGCCATGCACCTAAAGGGGAGGGGTGTGTGTGTGTGTTTAGGAATGAGTGAGATACAAAGATTGGACCCTTGCTGAGTATTTTGCTAGAGATTTAGAAAACAGTATACTTTAGCCATTACTGACCATTACAAGCAAATATTTTGATTTTTCATACACAAAAAATGAAAACGATACATTGCTCTTTGCTCATCTCTGCCTTGCTGCCTTTCCACTGGGAGTCTGAGACCTTCATTTGCTGGCCCTTGGCTTTTCTATTCTGTGGGTAAAGCCTGTAAAGCCTGCAACTGTTTGTAGTTCGAGCCACGTTATATATTTTCTGCTCAGCAATACCGTCAAGAAATATGCCTTTCTGGGCTTGGTCCTTCTGATGGTATGCTGCGGCACACACATATCTGGCCTCTGACATCTGCAGTTATCACAGGTTGTTTTTCTCATCTCTGCATTGCATTGCTGTCTTTTGAAAAAAGAAAAAAAACCTGTTTGCTTTGTGAGAATCTAGATTTTTAAAAAATTATTGCCATTAACACCTTCCCATTATTATACTCACCGGCACGAGTCAACCTATTGCAACCAACCATTTAGAATCAAGGTGCTTTGGGTATTCTGTCTACCATCACTCACACACACCACCACACATACACTCTTATTCCTGAGAAATTAGATCTTTATCTGTTGCCTGACAACTTTATTCTGAAAGAAGCCCAAGTAATTGGATCAAGATATTTCTCAGCAGGGCTTCATTTATGTTTCTAAATAGAGCGTGTTCACTGCCAATTTTTCCATAGGTTGCCTGCTCAGCTATGCTGGAAACAAAGAGAGATTTGGTGTTTAATAGAATATTCCTCTGTTATTTTCTTTTATGTGACTATATCACTAACTCCTTTACCTTGGGATTCAGTTCAGCCCATATACACTACCAGTTGATCAACGATCATGTGTAAAGAGCCTTCTTAAGCCCTTCTAATAAAATATGACATATGATAAATATTTCTTAGTAAATGAGTAAGTGTTGTATGTTAATTCTAATCAGGCCTGATTTACATTGAAATCAGTGCTGACAGCCTCATGGTTTATAATTTCATTTATCTCTTCCTTTGACTGTCAGCACAGCCTTATAGCAATCAGTTGAAAAGTGAAAGTTCTTTTTGTCTGTTAATTACTTTGTTTACATAGGACTAAAATACTAGTTTAACTGTTTTGTCACAGTTAAGTGATGTAAATTTTAGCAAGAATTTAATGTGGGAGCAGTAGCAGTGAACAATGAAGTTAACTATCATGGTTAAAAATAAAACATTTAAAAAATAAATATATAGATCTGTTTTGCTATAATGACTGAAAGGGAAAAAGATGGCAATTTCTTGAAACTCACAAAAAATGTATCCTGTTTCTTTCAGTAGAGTCAGCTTAGGATGTCTGGCACCGCAGTGGAAGACCTGACATTGCAGCTCAAACCTGTAATTCACTCCCTGTTCTGTCATGAGGCTGTGTGACTTTGCTGATTTTCAAATAAGCTGTATTATTTTTCACTTGTGTAAAAGAATGAAATTAGAACACTGCTTAACACCATACACAAAAATAAACTCAAAATGGATTAAAGACCAAATGTAAGGTCAGATATTATAAAACTGTTAGAGGAAAACATAGGAAGAACACTCTATGACATAAATCACAACAAGATCCTTTTGGACCCACCTCCTAGAGAAATGGAAATAAAAACAAAAATAAACAAATGGGACCTAATGAAACTTAAAAGCTTTTGCACAGCAAAGGAAAACACAAACAAGGTGAAAAGACAACCCTCAGAATGGGAGAAAATATTTGCAAATGAAGCAACTGACAAAGGCTTAATCTCCAAAATTTACAAGCAGCTCATGCAGCTCAATATCAAAAAAACAAACAACCCAATCCAAAAATGGGCAGAAGACCTAAACAGACATTTCTCTAAAGAAGATATACAGATTGCCAACAAACACATGAAAGAAGGCTCAACATCGTTAATCATTAGAGAAATGGAAATCAAAACTACAGTGAGATATAATCTCACACCAGTCAGAATGGCCATCATTAAAAAATCTACAAACAATAAATGCTGGAGAGGGTGTGGAGAAAAGGGAATCCTCTTGCACTGTTGGTGGGAGTGTAAACTGATACATCTACTATGGGCAACAGTTAGGAGGTTCCTTAAAAATTTAAAAATAGAACTACCATACGACCCATCAATCTTACTACTGGGCATATACCCTGAGAACACCATAATTCAAAAAGAATCATGTACCACAATGTTCATTGCGACTCTATTTACAATAGCCAGGACATAGAAGCAACCTAAGTGTCCATCAACAGATGAATGGATAAAGAAGATGTGGCACATATATACAATGGAATATTACTCAGCCATTAAAAGAAATGAAATTGAGTTATTTGTAATGAGGTAGATGGACCTAGAGTCTGCCATACAGAGTGAAGTAAGTTAGAAAGAGAAAAACAAATACCATATGCTAACACACACACACACACACACACACACACACACACACACATATGTATATATATATATATATATATATATATATATATATATATATATATATATATATGGAATCTACAAAAGAAAATGGTCATGAAGAACCTAGGGGCAGGATGGGAATAAGAAGCTGATCTACTAGAGAACAGACTTGAGGACATGGGGAGGGGAAGGGTAAGCTGGGAAAAAGTGAGAGAGTGGCATGGACATGTATACACTACCAAATGTAAAATAGATATCTAGTGGGAAGCAGCCACATAGCACAGGGAGATCAGCTCGGTGCTCTGTGACCACCTAGAGGGATGGGATAGAGAGGGTGGGAGGGAGAGAGACTCAAGAGGGAAGAGATATCGGGATAGATGTATATGTATAGCTGATTCACTTTGTTATAAAGCAGAAACTAACACACCATTGTAAAGCAATTATACTCCAATAAAGATGTTAAAAAATTATATTAATACCATAATGTCTATTTGACTGAAATAACTATTATGAATTTTTTGAAAATACATATAAGAAATTATTTTTTAAATAAAAGAAAATACATTTCAACAGGTTCCTTTTATACATATTAATCTGAGTCTGTCTCTTATTACTAACAGTTTAAAATTAAAAGGTTTTTGTGTCTAAGAAGAAAAAGAACTAGTTGTTTTTTTTTGTTTTTTTTTTTTTTGCGGTACACAGACCTCTCACTGTTGTGGCCTCTCCCGTTGTGGAGCACAGGCTCCCGACGCGCAGGCTCAGTGGCCATGGCTCACGGTCCTAGCCATTCTGCGGCATGCGGGATCTTCCCGGACTGGGGCACGAACCCGTGTCCCCTGCATCGGCAGGCGGACTCTCAACCACTGCGCCACCAGGAAAGCCCAAGAACTAGTTTTGAAATATATATTGGAGTGAATGTGATACAATGAGTAGACACATCTGGAAGCCACCTATATATCTTGCTCTGATTTGCCTGAACAATATGCTACATACAGGCAGGTGGGGGTCGGGGATGGTCCTTCATTCTCTTGGCTGGAGAGGCTGAATTTCCCACAGAATTGGAGAAAAGGCTCTACTTTCCATGGATGCCAAGTTGGCTTGAATCCCAGACTGACTGGAGGTCAATTTTCTGTTTATCCGCCATTTACCATGTAAGAAGGAAAAATACCAAAGTGGATGAGATTTTTCTACTCAAAAACACACCACGTGTCCCTCAGTGCCTGGGTACAAATTCCCTCTCTGTGGGTTGATTGAAGAAATAGGAGGCTGGGGCCTTCATATACAGACTCTAGACTTACAAGTTTTTCCAATAAAGATCATTATTTTACCCATACTAAGTGACATAGTGGATTCACTTTCCTTCTCAATGGTGAGTCGTCCCAATCTATATCCTTTCTCTCTTCTTCTCCATACCCCATCCATCCTGTGTTTAGTCCTTGGACAGCTGAGGAAGTTTCTGATAGTGAATAAGAAGAAAATTTCCAGGCCTTACAGGAGGCTTTGAAACGAGAGATCCAAGCTTGTCCATCTGTATTGTTGTGGGCTGTCAAGGCCAGAGTTTTACATTTTTCTCTGCATCTTCCTTTTCTAAACTCTACTCTTCTTTCTTTCCATAGGGACAGATGGTAAAAAGGACTTTAAATAATAATGATATGAACTACAATGGCAGAAGCATGTAATAGACACATTTCCCCCTATACCTCCCATTAAGTTCAGCTACAAGTCCTGGAAGATATATGTAAAACAAACAAAAAATTATTAAAGATGGGGAAAGAAAGGCAGACCAACTAGAAATGACAGTACCTGGGGAACAGCATGGTGGTGAGCTTCCTGGATTTTCTTTTTCCCACATATATCCTGGACTGGGTGATAGAAAAGCTAGCAACCCATAAACACTAACAGGAACAAACAGAAAACAAAACAAAACAAACAAAAAAACCAAAAAAACAAGAAAACCCAGCAAGAATAAAAACTCTCTCTCTGGCCAAAGGGCCAGGCAAGGGGAAAGACAAGAAAATTTTAGAACATACTGCATTATTCCAGCCAAACACCATGGAAAAATTTATGGTCTCACACCCAACACACACCAGCAAAGGCTGACTGGCTTGCCCTGTGTAACAAGGCACTCTTCTTGCCAGGTTGGTGCCAGAAAAGACTAAATGGGGAGCTGTACATTCATCCCCACCATGCAGTAGTGAGCTCTCCCATCCCTGTTTCAGTGGAGAAGACATGGGGAGCCTGGAATTCCATCCCTATTTGGTAATAATGAGATATCCCTCACTCTCCCTGTTGAGAGAGTATCAGAGGATTCTTAGTGACTAGTCAGGGTTTTCACCAATGTCCAATGATAACAAAGCCACATGACACAACATCAGTGGAGGCCACACAGTGAGCAGTAACAAGGCACCCTACCCCTCCTATCTCCATGGTGGTATCAAAACCAAGCAGGACCTTGTGGGGCCTTCCCAAGTACAAAAGCCTTTCTAGATTTCTATATATCTTTCTTTTCCTTTCTGCTTGAGCCTTTGTAGGGTCAGTATGACCAGATTTAAGCTAATAAATTTTGCAGGAGTTGCCCCAAACTGTTCAGCCTTTAAGGGACAAAGATAAAAACCTGTAACTAAAGTCTATGGGCAGGAGGGGCAGGCTCCTTGTCCAAATTCTGGAAGCCCCTCCTCCCTCATCTTAGCCCATAGCTGCTGTCTTTGGTATTAACTCACCTAATCTTAGATTTTGGGGGGAGAAAATATGCCAGAATGGCTGATGCATACAAGAACTCAAGGTTGCTGACTAAATCTCTGGTGTCACACAGGTGGTGTCCAGACTTTCACAAGACATCTGGAGCCGAAGATTAACCACCAACACCACTTGCCCCATTTTTGCTTCTTTGTTCTGCCTCTCTCTTTAAAAGCCCTTTGGCTGCAAGATGTTAAGATGGTTTTTAAGGAGATGGTTTTTAAGATGGTTTTAACTAGTCCACCATCTTCTTATTTAGCTGGCTTTCTCAAATAAAGTGGCTTTCCTTGCCTCAGCACCTTGTCACTCAACTTATTGGCCTGTTGTGCAGCAAGTAGTGGAACCTGGGTTCTGTAACAAATTTTGGCAAGCCAGTCAGGATCTGACCCTCTGGGGCCTCTGGGGCCTGCCTTGGTTCCCAACAAGCTAAGCAGTAGGCTACAGAGTTTCACCTGGGCAAACAAAACAGTAGCCATTATTATAAATAAAATAAAGACAATTTCCTTTTGCTTTTAAACTAACCAAAGTGATGCACAGTGGTTAAGAATATGAGTTCTAGTTTTACAGAGCTGAATCTATTACCTTGGTGACCTATAGCCAGTTATTTCCCTTCCCTGTGCCCACATTTTTTCATCTGTAAACTGGGAATAATGACAGTACCTACCTCTAAGGACTATTGTGAGGATTAAATGTGATAATCATTGTAATAGGTTTAGCAGAATGCCTTGCATATTGTAAGCCCTCAACACATGTTGGCATAATTATTATTATTTTAAAGGAAATACAGAAAATTGTATTATGGTCATCATAAATAAGATCAACAGCTAAACCACATTTATTTAAACATAAAATCATTTTGAAAAACCTCAAGAAATAATGGAAGCTATTCCAGAAACACCTAAAAATTTCATTTATAAATGTAATAATCTCAAGAGCAACAGAGGGATTTAATGAGATCCTGATAAAGCCAAGCAGTGGCCTTGGTTATTCTCCATCATTTACCAGATAAAATGCTTTCTGAAATTTGCCAGAAAGGAAAAGAATCCAAGCTCAGATTTTTGCTAGACAAGCTTAGCTATCTCAAAAATGATTTCATAGAAAACAAATTCAATAATTGATGTATTTGAAAATGTATAAGGCAATCAATATGCCACATCATTGGCAGGGATTTGCTTAATTTACTACAGTTGAAGTTTTCAGAGACTTGTTCTTAGACTAAAAGAGATATTTTGTCAAATTTACTGAAGAATATATTGTTAATAAATATTTTCAATTTTGAGTTTTCTCTATTGTCAACATTTCATATTCAGTCTAATCCTACGGTTTTCTCTGGCCTCTTGGTATGTAGTCTACTAAATTGTAATAACAGCAAACAGGTGCTTCCTGTCTACATCAGGTAAGGTTCAATCAGAAAAGCAGGGCCGTTAGGAGATACATACAGAGAAATTTATTCAATAAATTATCTTATGGGGGATGTTTAAGCAACTCCGAAATCCACTGGGTAATCCATCAAGAGAGCAGGCTAGAAGTCTTGGGCATAGATGGAAGCTATTGTTAGACAGGCGAAATTTCTTCTCTCAGGAAACCCTCAGCCCTGATTGGATCAGGTCCAGCCAGATTATCGAGGATAACTTCCTCCCAATTGATTACAGACTTTAATCACTTCTACAAAATACCTTCACAACAACACCTAGATTAGCATTTCAATAACTGGGGTTTGAAGGCTGGCCAAGTTTCACATCAAAAACACCATCACAGTTGGACATCTAGACAAATCTCCTTAACCCATACTTAAAATCCAAATAAATCCAGTAACAAAGTCATATTTCTACCTAACAGGATATAACTATTCTGTTTAAAAATGAAGATACTTTCCTTTTTTTCCCCAGAGTGTACAAAGTTCTTGGATGATGTTCACTCTTCTCCAATATGCGATAACTTATTGTGATATGAAACTGATACATTAATACATCTTATGTTGGATGATAAGGTAATAAGGGAGAGAAGAGAACAAAAATATTTTAATATAGGTGTAAACTTATTCAAAATAAAACAAGGAAGAAATACTTACAACTATTACAGTCCTTATTTCTGCAACTGGTCAAATGATTGTAGCTATTATTTATAACTACTTTCTTCCACTATCCATTCCATATTCCCTTTGCCCTTAGCGACCATCACAGCTGGTCATGGTTCTTTGCCTTGTGATGTGGACCAAATCTTCATGCCTAAAGTGTTGGACCATAAGTAGTCCTGCATGAAATAGATTGTAGTTTTTCACTGATTTTAATCACAGGTTATGGGAGTACTAAGAGATACCCTAAGGGATCTCCTGGATTCAAGACATCCTCTTTCTTGCCTCCACTGTGTAGTAGCAACTCAATTTCTCCTTGATAATCAGGGTCAATAACCCCAGCCAGTAGAATATTCTCTTTACTTGCCTGTTGATTGAGAAGCATGAGGAGCCCTAAGTGGATGGGGTAGCAGCCTCACCATTCAGTACAATGTCATCAACATTGTGTCTCCTGACTGAAATATTTCTCTCTTTGGAACTAATATCTCTAGACCATGAGAGCCTACATTTGAGCAAAAATTTTGCTGGTGGATCACTAGTGACAAAATAAGGGGTGTTACTCCCATTTCTATCCTTTAATTCCTGGACCCATGACTCTGGTTATGGGAGAAACAGCACCATGTATTGGGCACTGACTCAGGGCATATACATCCACCTGGAGAACATTTTTCCACCTCTGTAAAATATTGCAATCTAGCTGGCATGGTAACTGAGTCTTCAAAAGACTATTCCACCATTCTATCAAGCCAGCTGCTTCAAGATGATGGGGAATGTGGTAAGCCTAGTGAATTCAATGAGCGTGCGCTCATTGCCACATTTATCTGTAAATTTCTTCACCAGAAGCAATGCTTCATTGAACATCAATATGGTGCATAAGATATCCTATAAGTCCACAGATAATAGCTTTTGCAGAAGTATTTCATGCAGAGAAGGCAAATCCACATCCAGAGTAAGTGTCTATTCTCCTAAGAACAAAGCACCTTCCTTGATGGAAACATCCACTGTAATCAACCTCTCATTAGGTAGCTGATTGATCATCTCAGGGAATGATTCCATATTGGGGAGTCAATATTGGCCTCTGCTGCCAGCAGGATAGGCACTCAGCCATGGATGTAGCCAGGCTGGCCCTGGTGAGTGGAATTACATGTTGATGAGCCTGTGCATAATCTCCATTCCTGCCTCCATAGGTACTTTGCTCATGAGACCACTTGGCAGTGATAGGATTGGCTTGAGAAACGGGTAATTGATATCCACACAGTTCATCCTATATAACTGGTTATTAAAATCTTCTTCTGACAAGGTCATCCTTTTGTAAGGATTCACATGGGACACAAGTATCCTCACCTACTTTGCTCATTCATAGAAGTCCACCCACATCCCTCTTTCCCATCCTCCTTGTTACCACTTTTTCCAATATGTTCCTTCCATGTCTCACTGACCTCAGACCATTAAACTATATTGACTCATACATCTAACCATTTCCCATTCCAAGGAAATTTAACACCCAGGTGAACTGCTCTAAGTTCTGCTTACTGGGAGGATTTCCCTTCACCAGTGTCTTTCAGGAATGTACCAGAAAAGAACTACAGTGCTGAAACTAAACATTTTCCAGTGGTGTCTTCATATTGTGCAGAACCACCTGTAATCCAGATCCAAGTTTTCTCTTCCTCATTCAATTGATATTAGGAAACTCCTCATGAGGTGGCAGGTGTATGCAGAGAGATAGAAGATAATGTAATAGGAGTAGGGCCATAGGCAAGTGGGTCACCACCTCATGTAACTTACTTGTGCCGTCAGGACCTGCTCCCGCCCAAAATTATACATACCACTTCTATTTGGTGCTGGAGTGCTACTGTGCATGCCCAACTCTATGGCTTGGAAGGTCAGATAACAACCAGCTCATGATGGGCAGCTCAAACTGCCTGGTAACTTGGTGCCCCATGGTCAAATATTCAGTCTTTTCTAAGGCCCAGTAGCAAACCAAAAGCTATTTCTCAAAAGTAGAGTAGTTATTTGCAGAAGAGAATAGAGCTTTACTCCAACATCTTAGTACTCTGTGTTGTGATTCACTTATAGGAGGCTGCCAAGACTCTAAACCGCATCCTTATTTGTCACTGACAGTTTTAAGCATCATCAGAAACGCCGGATCATATGGTTCAAATGGCAAATCAGCTTGCACAGCAGTCTAGGCCTGTTGCAGAGCCTTCTCTTTAGACCTCCTCAAAATTAGCAGCTCTTCAGGTCATTTGGTAAATGGGGCAGAATAGCATACCCGAAAGAGAAATGTGTTGTTCCCCAAATCCAAAGAGGTCCACTAGGCATTATGTCTCTTTTCTGGTTCTAGGTGGGCCAGACAGAACAACTTATTCTTCACCTTAGAAGGGATGTCTTGACCTGCCTCTCATTATTTTATCCTTAGAAACAGCTGAGATGCAAGACTTCTGAATTTTTGTGGGATATATTTCCTACCTTCTGAGACACAAACATCTAGAGTAGTTGCTACTTTCTGTTCACTAGATCCAATCAGCATAATATCATTAACATAAAAGACCAAGGTGATATTGTATGGAAAGAAAAAGTGATTAAAATCCCTGTGACGTAAATTATGATACAGTGTTGAAGAACTGATATACTCCTAGGTAAAGCAGTGAGGTGTATTGCTGACCTTTCCAACTGAAGGAAAACTACTACTACTAATGTTTACTGGCATATATAGTGAAAAAAATGATTTTCTAGGTGAATAGCTGCATACCAAATACCAGTGATGTGTTAATTTACTCAAGCAATTAAACAACATCTGGAACTGCAGCTGCAATTGGAGTCCTTATCTCATTAAATTTATAATAATCCACTGTCATTCTCCAAGATCCATCTGTTTTGTGCACAGGCCAAATAGCTGAGTTGAATGGGGATGTGGTGTGAAGTTAACATGTTTACAACTTTCATGTCTTCTAGGATTGTGGTACTGCTTTGGTTTACCATTTTCCTAGGTAGAGGAAGTTGTAGTGACTTCCACTTGGTCTTTCCTTCCCTAATATCCCTTACTCAGAGGTCAGAGAAACAATGAAGGGTCTGCCAATTTCTAAACACAACTATTCCAATTATTAATTCTGGAATAGAGAAATAATTACAGATGGGTAATGACACACACTGAGCCCACTGTGAGGTGGACTTGAGCTACAATCCCATTGAACATCTGACCTCCATTAATCTCTATTGTGACTGGTAGAACAGAGTGACCTTTTTGGAATGTCCAGAAATTAATGTCAGTTTAGAGCCAGAGTTCAGTAATACCCCGCAAAGTGTGATGATTTCCCTTTCCCCAGTACAGTCACCTTGGTACATAGCCCTAGGTCCCTTTGGAGAAGGCTAGGAGAAAGATGAAAAATACTAATTTTTGACAGATAGTGGGGTTCTTCTTCAAGGGAATCTATCCTCACCTTCATTAAAGGGTTCTGGGAGAACTAGAACAAGAAATATTATAATTTGCATGGAAACACAAAAGACCACAAATAGCCAAAGCAATCTTGAGAAAGAAAAACGGAGCTGGAGGAATCAGGCTCCCAGACTTCAGGCTATACTATAAAGCTACAGTAATCAAGACAGTATGGCACAAAAACAGAAATATAGATCAATAAAACAGGATAGAAAACCCAGAGATAAATCCACACATATATCGTCACCTTATCTTTGACAAAGGCGGCAAGGATATATAATGGAGAAAAGACAGCCTGTTCAATAAGTGGTGCTGGGAAAACTGGACAGATACATGTAAGAGAATGAACTTAGAACACTTCCTAACACCGTACACAAAAATAAACTCAAAATGGATTAAAGACCTAAATGTAAGGTCAGACACTATCAAACTCTGAGAGGAAAACATAAGGCAGAACATTCTCTGACATAAATCACAGCAAGATCCTTTTGGACCCACTTCCTAGAGAAATGGAAAAACAAAAATAAACAAATGGGACCTAATGAAACTTAAAAGGTTTTGCACAGCAAAGGAAAAAATAAACAAGACCAAAAGACAACCCTCAGAATGGGAGAAAATATTTGCAAATGAAGCAACTGAAAAAAGATTAACCTCCAAGATTTACAAGCAGCTCATGCAGCTCAATAACAAAAAATAAACAACCCAATCCAAAAATGGGCAGAAGACCTAAATAGACATTTCTCCAAAGAAGATATACAGATTGCCAACAAACACATGAAAGAATGCTCAACATCATTAATCATTAGAGAAATGTAAATCAAAACTACAATGAGATATCATTTCACACTGGTCAGAATGGCCATCATAAAAAAAATCTAGAAACAATAAATGCTGGAGAAGGTGTGGAGAAAAGGGAACACTCTTGCACTGTTGGTGGGAATGTAAATTGATACAGCCACTATAGAGAACAGTTTGGAGATTCCTTAACAAACTACAAATAGAACTACGATATGACCCAGCACTCCCACTACTGGGCATATACCCTGAGTAAACCATAATTCAACAAGAGTCATGTACCAAAATGTCCATTGCAGCTCTATTTACAATAGCCAGGAGATGGAAGCAACCTAAGTGTCCATCGACAGATGAATGGATAAAGAAGATGTGGCACATATATACAATGGAATATTACTCAGCCATAAAAAGAAATGAAATTGAGTTATTTGTAGTGAGGTGGATGGAGCTAGAGTCTGTCATACAGAGTGAAGTATGTCAGAAAGAGAAAAACATATACTGTATGCTGACACATGTATATGGAATCCAAAAAAAAAAAAAAAAAAACAGTACTGATGAACCTAGTGGCAGGGCAGGAATAAAGATTTAGAGGTAGAGATCAGACTTGAGGATGCAGCAGGAGAAGGGGAAGCTGGGATGAAGTGAGAAAGTAGCATTGACGCATATACACTAGCAAATGGATGGCTAGTGGGAAGCTGCTGTGTAGCACAGGGAGATAAACTTGATGCTTTATGATGACCTAGAGGGGTGGGATAGGGAGCGTGGGAGGGAGGCGCAAAAGGGAGGGGATATGGAGATATATGTATACATATAGCTGATTCACTTTGTTGTACAGCAGAAGCTAACACAACATTGTTAGGCAATTATAATCCAGTAAGGATGTAAAAAAAAACAAAAAACAAAAAATGGTTCTGGGACAGTAAACTAACTCAGTCTGGGAATTGATTGAGGTGTCATACCTCAATAACCTGATTTGGTGATTCAAGTTAAACTTCTGTTCACTAAAGGTCAATAGCCCTTCTATTTTTTTTCCCCCCTGTGGACACCATGACTTACTAACTAATGCCATACATCTCTGTGAGTTAGCTTATTCTGCTTACTGCTTAGAATCTGCTGTCTATTACAGTAACAATGGTTAGCAGTTTCCTTTGTAATTCCTTTGTAATTTCCTTTGTAATTCCTTTGAATTCCTTTGTGATTCAAGTTAAACTTCTGTTCACTAAAGGTCAATAGCCCTTCTATTTTTTTCCCCCCCTGTGGACACCATGACTTACTAACTAATGCCATACATCTCTGTGAGTTAGCTTATTCTACTTACTGCTTAGAATCTGCTGTCTATTACAGTATCAATGGTTAGCAGTTTCCTTTGTAATTCCTGCTTACAAAGAGGAACAAATACAGAGCTCTCAAGGATGTTGGAGTTCCCCTCACAAATTTATTTCTTACAATGGTTGTAAAAGATTTCCTCTGGACCCTTCTAATTGGGTGATCAGGTCTTACATGATAAAGTTATTTGAGTATTCCAACTTCCCTAAGACTCTGGATACTTTCATCTACAGTATACTAAGTCAGTCCTGACATTTCAACTTAATGTAGTATAGGACTCTTTTGGACCCATGTTTCAAACAATGAACCAAACAAACAAGCTATTAGATCCCATTTTAGCCCATCAAGCTTAGTGATCACATATCAAATTCAGTCTGATCCAACCTTATATTCTTTCTGCCATGACCCACACTCTAAAGATTCATTTCTATAAATATACCCCCAGATTTCTGAATATACAAGTTATAAAAATTATGCAGTTCTGCTGTGGGTCACACTTTTGTACTTTACTCTTTGGGGTCTGCTGGGACTTCTAGTTAATAGGTCTAGAAGCAGAGAGGTAGATCTGGAAGTAGAAAAGGGTGATGGAGCTAGGTACTAAGGAGAATGAGCAGTACCTTGCAAGACAAGTACAAAGTTCTTCAGATAAAACAGGGCTAACTCCCTTAGGCAGGGGTGGGACGGCAGTTTCTACTAGCAAAGAAAACATGACAAAATTCAAGGGTTCAGTGTCCCCAGCTTCACTGGAATCCATCTGTCTATCCTTATTCCAATTTTCAAAATCATATTTCTTTCCAGTGTTTGCCCTTATTTTAACAGTAGACACACTGTGAGGTTGGAAATTCCAGCTGTGTTGTAATTCAGCCACTTAGGGGTTGAGACTCTGGGTTTAATTTTCAGACATCTCAGCTCTGTAACTATAGAAGATAGAGGTCTATTTTCATATAAAGAGGATTTTGAGTCACTTATACAGAACCTGAGCTGGGAATTTGAAGGCCTGAGCTAATTCTCTTTTTTTCCCTACTTTCTCCAGCACAGTTAGGAGCAAATACTCCTCAGTTTGACTGAAATGTTCTAAGGTGACAAATACATATGAATGGCTCATAACCTCTCACTTTATATATATTTGATTAGAACTATCTAATGGTGATATTTTCCATATCTCTTTTCCATATCATGCAATGGATTTGTCATGTCTTTTTTATCACTGATTAAAAAAAAAATCTTTAAATCGAATCAGATGACAGAACCAATTCCAGAAACCCCAGAAACTGTTCAGAAAAATTATCTTAATGATTGTGTTCCTCTAGAACAACTTCTGATACCAAAATATGTTTCAATTTAGATTATCAGGTTAATCCAAAGAAACAGAACCAGTAGGAGATACATATGATATTTTTTGCAAGGAATTGATTTACATGATCAGGGAGACTGGCTAGCTTAATCTAAAACCATTAGAGCAGGTCATCAGGAAGGGCAGGCTGGAACTCTCGAGTATGGGTGACAGTTTCTGGCCACAGGTTAAATTTTCTTCTGCCTCAGAGAAGCCTCAGACTTGCTCTTAAGGCCTTTCAATTGGTTGAATCAGGCCCAGCGAAATTACTTATTAATAATCTCCCTTATTAAAATCAACTGACTATGGGGTTTACTTATATCTACAAAATACCTTCATGGTAACACCTAAATTAGTATTTAGTTGACTAAGCAGGAACTATAGCCTAACCAACACCTTAAAAATTCCATCACTTATCACATCAGAAAACATCAACATTATTGAAAAATGGGCTATATGTGTCCCGTAAGTCATCACCATCTCTTCTGTTATAAAAATGTTCCTTTAACTTCTTAATAGCACAAACTTTTATGTACAAAATAAGCTACAAGGATATATTGTACAACACGGGGAATATAG
Organism: Phocoena phocoena; assembly: GCF_963924675.1. Classification (NCBI taxonomy): domain Eukaryota; kingdom Metazoa; phylum Chordata; class Mammalia; order Artiodactyla; family Phocoenidae; genus Phocoena; species Phocoena phocoena. The sequence goes on from NC_089235.1 coordinate 22,749,373, forward strand.
CCAGTATTTTAAAATAACTATAAATGGAGTATAACCTTTAAAAATTGTGAATCACCATATTGTACACCTATAACTTATACGATGTTGTACATCAACTGTACTTGGATAAAACATTTAAAATAATTTCCTTTTACTTCTTAAAGAAATTAACCTATATCTCCACATATTAATGTATTTAATTCAAGAGAACATAGCATGGTCACTTTGAATATCAATAGTAGAATTACTATACCAACATTTTTACATCTGTTAGATATTATGTTAGATGTAAGTTAAAAGTATTTTACATATTATGTACCCATCTAAATTTATTACTTTAATTTGTAAAAAACATTGTAAAAGTTAGAATATAATGTTAAATGAAACAAAGAAGGATACAAAATAGACTAAATACAATTATATTTGTGTATGAGGTAGGTGAATTAATAGGCAGAATTTAAGACATTCTGTCCATATCTTCTGTGTGTGGAGAGAGAGCTGTGAATAATCTGAGGGCTGATTTTTGATGATTTTAATTTAATCACTTGAACAGTTTTCTTTATTCATGAAATTGTAAGCCACCCTGGCACCCATTGCTCCAGAGCAGGTTGAAACAGGACATTCTGTGGCCTCAAAAGATGGCAGTACCACCTGGTACCAGGAGCAGTCCTTGTGAGAAGAAGCAAACCAATTTACACAGGTACCGCTTGGGAGAAAAGAAATACAAACCTGACCTTTTCTTCTAGAAAAATATTTCTGATAGATTAAGATGGTCTGGATCAGGTCCCTTGAAAGAAAGGAGTCAAAGACTCCAAAGAGAAATTCACCTACAGCAAAGAGAAGGGTTCATCTGGGCTAGTGACTGGAGCTTAACACAAGGACTGATGTAATTTTAGACAGTGCCTGGTTCTGCCGCAACATAAAAGAGGGACTAGAAAGCAAGGTCAATGGAGCTCCCTGGCAGACCTGGGAAATATTTATTGGAGCAGCTGTAGTTTCAGAGCCTCAGGGTTTGGCAACAGTGTATCCTATAAAAAATAATCTGAGGCTATGCTCTTGTGCTAAAAGCACTTTCTTGTTATAGGTAATACTTATCATTTTAACTGTGATAATTCTCACAAGTATAACATAACATGAAGCACATATAACCATAGGCACATAACCATAGACACATAAGTAGTCATGTGAATTTCATGTACAAGTAGCCCTCTAGGCATTTGAAATTAACTTTGAAATTAACTTTCCATGCCCACTCAAGTTTTCCTCACAGTCATCCAAAGTTACAGAAGCATATAATACTGTTTACACTAAAAAATAAATTTATGCATAGAAGAAAAGGAAAGGGCTATAACAGTATATACCAGGGGATTTTGTTCAAGACAGCAGAATAGAAGGATGTGCTCTCACCCTCGCTTGCAAGAGCACCAGAATCACAACTAACTGCTGAACAATCATCAGCAGGAAGACACTGGAACTCACCAAAAGAGATACCCCACATCCAAAGACAAAGGAGAACCCACAATGAGACAGTAGGAGGGACATGATCACAATAAAATCTAATCCCATAACTGCTGGGTGGGTGACTCACAAACTGGAGAACACTTAGACCACAAAAGTCCACACACTGGAGTGAAGGTTCTGAGACCCACATCAAGTTTCCCAACCTGGGGGTAAGGTAACGGGAGGAGGAATTCCTACAGAATCAGACTTTGAAGGCTAGCGGGATTTGATTGCAGGACTTCGACAGGATTAGGGGTAACAGAGACTCCACTCTTGGAGGGCACACACAAAGTAGTGTGTGCATCAGGATCCAGGGGAAGGAGCAGTGACCCCACAGGAGACTGAACCAGGCCTACCTGCTTGTTTTGGAGGGTCTCCTGCAAAGGCGGGGGGTGACTGTGTCTCACCGTGAGGACAAGGGCACTGGCAGCAGAAGTTCTGGGAAGAACTCCTTGGCATGAGCCCTCCCCGAGTCCACTATTAACTGCACCAAAGAGATTGGGTAGGATCCAGTGTTGGGTCGCCTGGGGCCAAAAACCAACAGGGAGGGAACGCAGCCCCACCCATCAGCAGACAAGCTGATTAAGGTTTTACTGAGCTCTGCTAACTAGAGCAACAACCAGCTCTACCCACAACAAGCCCCTCCTATCAGGAAACTTGCACAAGCCTCTTGATAGCCTCATCCACCAGAGGACGGACAGCAGAAGCAAGAAGAACTACAATCCTGCAGTCTGTGGAACAAACACCACATTCACAGAAAGATAGACAAGATGAAAAGGCAGAGGCTATGTATCAGATGAAGGAAAAGATAAGACCCCAGAAAAACAACTAAATGAAGTGGAGATAGGCAACCTTCCAGAAAAAGAATTCAGAATAATGATAGTGATGATGATCCAGGAGCTTGGAAAAGAATGGAGACAGAGATTGAGAAGATGCAAGAAATGTTTAACAAAGACCTAGAAAAATTAAAGAACAAACAAACAGAGATGAACAATACAATAACTGAAATGAAAAATACACTAGAAGGAATCAGTAGCAGAATAACTGAGGCGGAAGAACGGATAAGTGACCTGGAAGACAGAATGGTGGAATTCATTGCTGCAGAACAGAATAAAGAAAAAAGAAAGAAAAGAAATGAAGACAGCTTATGAGACCTCTGGGACAACATTAAACACAACAGCATTCACATTTTAGGGGTCCCAGAAGGAGAAGAGAGAGAGAAAGGACCTGAGAAAATATTTGAAGAGATTATAGTCGAAAACTTTCCTAACATGGGAAACGAAATAGGCACCCAAGTGAGGAAGTGCAGAGAGTCCCATACAGTTTAAACCCAAGGAGAAACATTCTGAGACATATAGCAATCAAACTGGCAAAAATTAAAGACAAAGAAAAATTATTGAAAGCAACAAGGGAAAAATGACAAATAACATACAAGGGAACTCCCATAAGGATAAGAGCAGATTTCTTGGCAGAAACTCTACAAGCCACAAGGGAGAGGCAGGACATATTTAAAGTGATGAAAGGAAGAACCTACAACCACAATTACTCTACCTGGCAAGGATCTCATTCAGATTCGATGGAAAAATCAAAAGCTTTACAGACAAGCAAAAGCTAAGAGAATTCAGCACCACCCAACCAGCTCTACAACAAATGCTAAAGGAACTTCTCTAAGTGGGAAGTACAAGAGAAGAAAAGGACCTACAAAAACAAACCCATAACAGTTAAGAAAATGGTAATCCATATTGATAATTACCTTAAACATAAATGGATTAAATGCTCCAACCAAAAGACACAGGCTCACTGAATGGATACAGAAGCAAGACCTGGGGCTTCCCTGGTGGCACAGTGGTTGAGAATCTGCCTGCTAATGTAGGGGACATGGGTTCGAGCCCTGGTCTGGGAGGATCCAACATGCCACAGAGCAACTAGGCCCGTGAGCCACAACTACTGAGCTTGCGCATCTGGAGCCTGAGCTCCACAACAAGAGAGGCCGCAATAGTGAGAGGCCCATGCACCGTGATGAATAGTGGCCCACGCTTGCCACAACTAGAGAAAGCCCTCGCACAGAAATGAAGACCCAATACAGCAAAAATAAATAAATAAGTTACTAAAACACTCAGAGCCAAGCAAATCTACTTCAATAATCATATATATATATAAGAAAACAAATAAACAACAACAAAAAAACAAGACCCATATATATGCTCTCTACAGGAGACCCACTTCAGACCTAGGGACACATACAGGCTGAAAGTGAGGGGATGGAAAAAGATATTCCATGCAAATGGAAATTGAAAGAAAGCTGGAGTACCAACACTCATATCAGATAAAACAGACTTTAAAATAAAGAATGTTACAAGAGACAAGGAAGGACACTACATAATGATCAAGGGATAAATCCCAGAAGAAGATATAACAATTATAAATATATATGCACTCAACATAGGAGCACCTCAATACATGAGGCAACTGCTAACAGCTATAAAAGAGGAAATCGACAGTAACACAATAATAGTGGGGGACTTTAACACCTCACTTACACCAATGGACAGATCATCCAAACAGAAAATGAATAAGGAAATACAAGCTTTAAATGACACAATAGACCTGATAAATTTAATTGATATTTATAGGACATTCCATCCAAAAACACCAGATTACACTTTCTTCTCAAGTGCACACGGAACATTCTCCAAGATAGATCACATCTTGGGTCACAAATGAAGCCTCAGTAAATTTAAGAAAATTGAAATCATGTCAAGCATCTTTTCTGACCACAGCACTATGAGATTAGAAATCAATTACAGGGAAAGAAATGTAAAAAAACACAAACACATGAAGGCTAAACAATACGTTACTAAATAACCAACAGATCACTGAAGAAATCAAAGAGGAAATAAAAAAATACATAGAGGAAAATGACAATGAAAACACGATGATCTAAAACATATGGGATGCAGCAAAAGCAGTTCTAAGAGGGAAGTTTATAGCAATACAATCCTAGCTCAAGAAACAAGAATCATCTCAAATAGACAATCTAACATTACACCTAATGGAACTAGAGAAGGAAGAACAAACAAAACCCAAAGTTAGCAGAAGGAAAGAAATCATAAAGATCAGAGCAGAAATAAATGAAATAGAAACAAAGAAAACAATAGCAAAGATCAATAAAACTAAAAGCTGGTTCTCTGAGGTGATAAACAAAATTGATAAACCATTAGCCAGACTCATCAAGAAAAAGAGGGAGAGGATTCAAATCAATAAAATTAGAAATGAAAAGGAGAAGTTACAACAGACACTGCAGAAATACAAAGCATCCTAAGAGACTACTACAAGCAACTCTATGCCAATAAAATGGACAACCTGGAAGAAATGGACAAATTCTTAGAAAGGTATAACCTTCCAAGACCAAAACAGGAAGAAATAGAAAATATGAACAGACTAATCACAAGTAATGAAATTGAAACTGTGATTAAAAATCTTCCAACAAACAAAAGTCCAGGACCAGATGGCTCCACAGGTGAATTCTGTCAAACATTTAGAGAAGAGCTAACACCCAACTTTCTCAAACTCTTCCAAAATATTGCAGAGGAAGGAACACTCCCAAACTCATTCTACGAGGCCACCATCACCTTGATACCAAAACCAAACAAAGATACTACAAAACAAAGAAAATTACAGACCAATATCACTGATGAATAGAGGTGCAAAAAACCTCAAAAATTCTAGCAAACAGAATCCAACAACCCATTAAAAGGACCATACACCATGATCAAGTGGGATTTACCCTAGGGATGCAAGGATTCTTCAATATACACATATCAATCAGTGTGATACACCATATTAACAAATTTAAGAAGAAAAAACATATGATCATCTCAATAGATGGAGAAAAACTTTTGACAAAATTCAACATACATTTATGGTAAAAATTCTTCAGAAAGTGAGTATAGAGGGAACCTACCTCAACATAATAAAGGCCATATATGAGAAAGCAACAGCAAACATCATTCTCAATGGCAAAAAACTGAAAGCATATCCTCTAAGGTCAGGGACAAAACAATGATGTCCACTCTAACCATTATTTTCAACATAGTTTTGGAAGTCCTAGCCACGGCAATCAGAGAAGAAAAAGAAATAAAAAAAAATACAGATTGGAAAAAAGAAGTAAAACTGTCACTGTTTGCAGATGACATGATACTATACTTAGAGAATCCTAAAGATACCACCAGAAAATTACTAGAGCTAATCAATGAATTTGGTAAAGTTGCAGGATACAAAATTAATGTACAGAAATCTCTTTCATTCCTGTACAATAATGATGAAAAATCTGAAAGAGAAATTAAGGAAACACTCCCATTTGCCATTGCAACAAAAAGAATAAAATACTTAGGAATAAACCTACCTAGGGAGACAAAAGACCTGTATGCAGAAAACTATAAGACACTGATGAAAGAAATTAAAGATGATACAAACAGATGGAGAGATATACCATGTTCTTGGATTGGAAGAATCAATAATGTGACAATGACTATACTACCCAAAGCAATCTAAGATTCAATGCAATCTCTATCAAATTACCAATGACATTTTTTTTACAGAATGAGACCAAAAAATCCTAAAATTTGTATAGAGACAGAAAAGACCCCGAATAGCCAAAGCAATCTTGAGAATGAAAGAGTGAGCTGGAGGAATCAGGCTCCCTGACTTCAGACTGTACTACAAATCTACAGTAATCAAGCCAATATGGTACTGGCACAAAAACAGAAATATAGATCAATGGAACAGGATAAAAACCCCAGAGATAAACCCATGCACCTATGGCCAACTAATCCATGACAAAGGAGGCAAGGATATACAATGGAGAAAAGACAGCCTCTTCAATAAGTGGTGCTGGGAAAACTGGACAGCTACATGTTAAAGAATGAAATTAGAACACGCCCTAACACAAAAATAAACTCAAAATGGATTGGAGATCTAAATGTAAGACTGTACACTATAAAACTCTTAGAGGAAAACATAGGAAGAACACTCTTTGACATAAATCACAGCAAGATCTTTTTGATCCACCTCCTACAGTAATGGGAATAAAAACAAAAATAAACAAATGGGACCTAATGAAACTTAAAAGCTTTTGCACAGCAAAGGAAACTTCAAACAAGATGAAAGACAACTGTCAGAATGGGAGAAAATATTTGCAAATGAATCAACAGACAAACGATTAATCTCCAAAATATATAAACAGCTCATGCAGCTCAATATTAAAAAAACAAACAACTTAGTGCAAAAATGGGCAGAAGACATAAATAGACATTTCTCCAAGGAAGACATACAGATGGCCAAGAAGCAGATGAAAAGCTGCTCAACATCACTAATTATTAGAGAAATGCAAAGCAAAACTACAATGAGGTTTCACCTCATACCAGTTAGAATGGGCATCATCAGAAAATCTACAAACAATAAATGCTGGAGAGGGTGTGGAGAAAAGGGAACCCTCTTGCACTGCTGGTGGGAATGTAAATTGATACAGCCACTCTGGAGAACAGTATGAAGGTTCCTTAAAAAACCAAAAATAGAAATACCATATGACCCAGCAATCCCACTACTGGGCATATTCCCAGAGAAAACCATAATTCAAAAAGACATATGCACCCCAATGTTCATTGCAGCACTGTTTACAATAGCCAGAACATGGAAGCAACCTAAATGCCCCTAGACAGGCGAATGGATAAAGAAGATGTGGTACATATATATGATGGAATATTACTCAGCCATAAAAAGGAACAAAATTGGGTCATTTGTAGAGACGTAGATGGATCTAGAGACTGTCATACAGAGTGAAGTCAGAAAGAGCAAAACAAATATCGTATATTAACGCAGATATGTGGAACCTAGAAAAATGGTACAGATGAACCTGTTTGCAGGGTAGAAATTGAGACACAGATGTTGAGAACAAACATATGGACACCAAGGGGAGAAAGTGGCCAGGTGGGAGTGGTGGTGTGATGAATTGGGAGATTGTGATTGACATATATACAATAATATGTATAAAATGGATAACTAAAAAAATCTGCTCTTTAAAAAAATAAAATAAAATTCAAATTTTCAAGAAAAAAGAGTATATACCAAGATTTAATTATGTTTGTATTAGAGTACATATTTTTCTCCTTTTGTCCTAGTTTCAACTTTTTATTAAATTTTCTTTATTAGTTTAATATTACATTTAATATTAGTTTTATAATGAAGAAACTGATAGAAATTTGAAACATATTTTACTTTTTAATTATTATGTCATATGCATGGTTTAGATATGCTTAAATTTTTGTAGTAAATTATTGCATTTTGACACGTACTTAGATTATTTCGAATTTTCCTTTAGATATACTAAAATTAAATGTTAAGAATTTTATGGAGATTTGGTTAAAGTGACACAGTTTTTTCCTCCTTAGGAAGTATTAGTATGAAATATCCCTAACTTTACACATCTCTATACTTTTACAAGCAAATGCTTTGAATCATTGGGTAGTGAGTTGGATTTCTTCCATGTTACCCTCAAGATACAACTCGTATCTTTGCTCATCCTGTTGTGTGCTTTCGGAGGCTGCCCCAGTTGGCCTATATACTTGAACTTTTAGACCATCTTTATCTTATGGCTTTTAGATTGTTTTGGCCAATGAGAGGTTCTGGCAGGAGTTAGAATAGTGGAAGGAAAGTGATATTGGGTTATATTTTATTCTGGCTTTGTTCATATTCACATCAGGCAATTTGTTTTATACATCTCTCTCCTTGGGTTCTAATAACTGTTCATTTCCCTTGGACATCGAGTTTATTGTTAGTAACTGATGTCAAATTTTAATCGCCCTGGAGTTCTGCACACTTCTTTGGTATATTCACTAAATCCTGCCCATAATTCTGTACAAAAGATAATTTATGAAATGATGCTCAAAACCGAAGGAACCATATATTTTGAGATCTCTGACTAATAAAGTAATTGGTAGCAGGTATAGCTCTAGGAAGCACACCCTCAAAGTAAGATTCTGGGTTGGTTGCTCACATGTTTGAGGTGTGTGTGGATCACCTTCTTCCTAGTAGAGGGGAGAATGGTAACATATGTCATGTGCTACCATCATAGATATTCAAATCATTCCTGGTGGCCACAGGTGATGATGAGTATGGAAGATAAGCCATTGAGAGATCAAATAGCTGAATAATTTAGTTGTTAAAGAAACAATAATGATTATTAATAGTGTATATATGTGGCATCTTATAAATGCTCTGCAAAGTTTACACCAGCAAAAGAGGAAATGAAGGTTGTAAAAGTCTCACTCAGAATATAGTCGAAAATGATAAAGCTTTGATGGCAACTTAGAACAAATCTTTCATCTCCTAAAGGGCCAGAACAGATAAGCTGAGGACCAATATTGGGACTGGATTCTTTTTTTTTTTTGGCCAAGACACAGAGGATCTTCCCTGACCATGGATCAAATCCTTGCTGCCTGCATTGGGAGCATGGAGTCTTAGCCACTGGACCAGCAGGGAAGTCTGGGACTGGCTTTTGAAAGTTGCAGTTGTAGTGTCAATGAGATGCTCAATTCATTAGGTCTCAAGGGATGAGAAAGGCACTGCTGGGGAAGGAACTGGATTCCAAGAAACAGGATGAAAATATTGTGGCAGATATGACAAGGCTGAGAACTTTAATCTTTAAATTTCCTTAAATCTCCCTTGTCTGCCATCTTACAACTCTACAACCATATTCAGCACAGAGACAGCTTGCTATTGTCAAGTTGAACTGTTGGTCAGTGATTTCTGTGTTAATCTCTTATGGAACACATTTAATTACTAGATTACTCCTGTATCTAAGAGCCAGTACATGAGAGCACACAGTAGACTGACCTCTTTACCTCCAAAACCCAAAGATGCACAGTCATACAAGTTCTTCTATATGCCTGCAGTAGGCAGAATTCTAAGATGGCCCCCAAGATTCCCACCTGTATTTGTCTGCTTGGGTTACATAACAAATACCATAGACTGGGCTTAAACAACACACATTTGCATCTTTCTACAAGCATGAGCACTTGGAGAGAGAGAGAGAAAGCTCTCTGAGGCTTCTCCTTATAAAGGCACTAATCCCATCATGCAGGCCCTACTGATAAACCCAAAAGACTCACTTCCAAATTCTATTACATTGGGAGTTTGGGCTCAACATATGAATTTTGGAGGGGTACAAATAATCAGTCTATGACTCCCTGCATATTGTATACATTATGTATAATCCCTTCATCTTGAGTGTGGGTGAAGCATGTGGACAAGACGTGATATCACTTTCATTATTATGTTTTATAATAAGCAAAAGGGATTTTTGTAAATGTAATTGAAGTACCCAATTGAATTAATCAGAAGGGAGATAATCTAAGGGGATTCTGATCTACTCATGTAAGCTCTTAAGAAGGGGTCTAGAGTTTGCCAATGTAAACAGTCAGGGATATGCTCTCTTGATAGCTTTGAGGAAGATAGCAAACAGCCATTTTGTGAACTGCTATAGAGAGCAGTGACTTTTAGGGTCTCAGGGCCTTAGTCCTATAACTGCAAGGAAGTGAATTCGGCCAACAATTGGAATGTGCTTAAAAGAAAACCTCGGGTTCTACCCCACGACACCTTGATTTCAGCCATGCAAGACTTTGTCCAGAGAACCCAGGTGAGCCATGCTTGGACTTCTGATTATGGAACTGAGAGATGATAAATGGAGGTTGTTTTGCAACACTAAATTTGTGGTGTTTTTTTATGTAGCAGTAGAAAACTATTGCAGTGCCTCTGACAAACTGCCCTAACTTTGTGAACAATGTGATAGGACCACCATTCAGCAATCTGTTGTGAGTTGATATGACTTCTTCACTTAAACTTAATAAGGCTGATTATCGTGTATATATATATATATATATATATATATATATATATATATATATAAATAAAATTATATATATGGCTTTTATTTATAGTTTTTAGTATTTGAAAGTTTCTTAGAGATTAACAAATACAGCATCCTTCACTTTATATAAGGAAAAAAGGGGATCAAAATGATTAACAAATTTGTCCCAAATCACACATCTAATCTATGACCTAGATAGGACTTGAAGCCAGAGTATTTGTTACAAGTTTGGCTCTCTATTAACTAAAAGAAATACACATATTTTAAAAAGATTTGTGAACTTTATAAAAAATTAAGGAATTAATAAGAACATAGACAATGATTGTAGTGGATGTGACGTGCTGCCTAGAACGCTTTGTAGGAATGAAGTGTTTATTTCTCCAGCTACTGATGTGCTTCCAGCAGACAGTGATTAGCTATCAGTTCTAGAAAATGCCTAAGCTGGAGAAAGTCACTTTGCTCAATGTCATGCCCCCTTCCTGGGGCAGCTCACATTCAAAGACTGGTCAAGGAAGGGATGTGAATTCTGGCTTCCTTCAGCAACTTAGGACAATTCTGAAGTGCCATATCAGCTTTAGATCTCCCCACAGGAGGAGCTGTATCCTTCATTAAACTGCAGAAAACCCAACTTTTCTCTCTGTCCAAATCCTTTCCACGTGTTGATACCAAGAACCTTCCCTAATAAACTTTTCCACACACTAGTCTCTATTTCAGAGTCATCTTTTCAGGGAACCTAAACTGTGACAAGGTGTGGATATAACCACATCTCTGTAAAATTAGAAATGTGAGAATTAAATGACATAACACATTTTAAACCACTTTACTTTCAAGAAAAATATAAGATATTTATTTATGTATGTTATATAATATGTTATTATAAATTACAGTTTAAGGCAATCAATATGTAGTTAAATGACATTTGCATAATGTATAAATTATGGTGGTAAACAATAGAAAGAGTTATTTGTTTGTGTTAGTGCCTCAAGATAATGCTCCATTACCTTTTCACGTAAAGGTTATTTTAATCATACTTACTGGGAAAACATTAAAATCACTCATTCAAAAGTTCTGTATTGAGAGCCAGGCATTATGTTAGCCTACTGTCCTCATGAAAATATATATTCTACCATGGGATTTAGATAGGGAAACCATAATTCTGCTACATGCCTGGTTTATATTTGTTATTTTGGCATCCTTACGGTTTAGCATTTTTATTGATTTTTCATATTTTAAGGAACTATTTTTACTAAAAGTTTCCATAATGTAAACTGGGATAGTCTTGTTAGAGTTCCACTTTTTATTTTCAGTGTGGTATCAGTAGCATGCGAGACACATAAAGTGAACACTTTTCAAATTAACATGTGGTTAAATCACAAAAATAATCAGCAATAGACTCTCTCTCTTCCCCCATTCTTTTCTTATGCACTGTAACTAATCTTTCCCTTTCAAGAATAGTATTCATCATGTTTTCTGTTTAAACAATTTAATGTGGTATATCCATACAATAAAATATTATTCAATTATAAAAAGGAGCAAAGCACTGATTCATCCTACAACATGGATAAAACTTGAAACATGAAAAACCTATGCTAACTAAAAGAAGCCATTCAGAAAAGACCAAATGTGATATGATTAAATTTAAATGTGATGTCCAGAACAGGCACCTCTATAGAAACAGAAATAGACTAGTGGTTTTTCTAGGGCCAGATTGGGGAAAGAAATGGAGACTGACTTCTAAGAGGTATGGGTTTCTTTGTTGGTGATAATGTTTTAAAATTAGATTGTGGTGATGGTTGCATGACTCTAAGAATATACTACAAACAATTGAATTATATACATTAAATGGATTAATTTTATGATACACAAACTACATTTCAATAAAACTGTTACGAAAACTGATTCTTTAACGTGAGTGGTTTAGAGGCAGCCAACTTCTTGTGGATCCTGGTGCTGGGTGGGAGAAATATTGGGGGCTGTTGCTCCTGGGTCATTTGGTGAACTAGTTAGTGTGCCATGACTGTGTGGCTACAACTTGATGAGGTCAGTGGGGAAAATGCAAAATTATAACTAAGATGTGTGTAACTGAGTCCTACGGTGTAATATATAGAAAACAGCCTTAAAAATGTTTTAAATATTTACTATATCATTTAATTCAACAACTATTTACTCTTTCAGCAGAATTTTTTTTAAAGGAAGTGCACATTTATGAAAATGTAAGAACTATATTTCTATTTCTCAAGAAAGTTGTGATGAATGCATAAATTGCACAAAACATTTGTTGACATTTACTACTACAATGGTGTCTATAGTGATATAATTGACCACATGAAAACTAGATGATGTATATCAGCTGAAATATCACTACCATCTATTTCAAATATTGGCAGTTATGTTTTAAAGGCTATCCAAATATGATGATTTAATGTATGCAACTTCAAAACGTGTGTTTACATATCTCTGTTTGAAGCCTAACTTTTCATTTAGCTCAAATGATTGTTCTTCTAAAGTAATTTCAGTCTTTATTGAGTTCAAGAATCTTGTGCATGTATAAGACATGAAACAGTAGCTTTTTTTTTTTTTTGCGGTACGCGGGCCTCTCACTGTTGTGGTCTCTGCCGTTGCGGAGCACAGGCTTCGGACGCGCAGGCTCAGCGGCCATGGCTCACGGGCCCCGCCGCTCCGCGGCATGTGGGATCTTCCTGGACCGGGGCACGAATCCGTGTCCTCTGCATCGGCAGGCGGACTCTCAACCACTGCGCCACCAGGGAAGCCCAACAGTAGCTATTTATATGTAAGTTCCATTAGCAGATGAACTAGCAGTTAAATAATACCAGTATCATTGGATGTTTATAGGTTGAGTTTTCACCTAAGTCATGGACTCAGAGTAAATCTTTTTTTATAACATTTTAAAGCATATCATATTTTAATGTTGGAATGTATTTATATTCAGATGTAATATTTTACTTTCTATGAAACACAGAAATTATACTTGCCACATACATATCAAATAGATCATCCCTTTCTCAGTTTAATTACATTATTTGTCAGGTAAAATTTATTGAAATATTTTTATTTTTTTATTTAAAAAATTTTATACAATTTTTAAAGTTTACTTTCTATTTACAGTTATTACAACATATTGGCTATATTCCCCATATTGTACAATACATCCTTGAACCTATCTTACACCCAATAACTTGTATCTCTCACTCCCCCACCCATATAATGCTCCTCTCCCCGCTCCCATTCGTAACCACTAGTTTGTTCTCTATATCTGTGAGTCTGCTTCTTTTTTGTTGTATTCACTAGTTTGTTGTATTTTTTGGATTCCACATATAAATATTATCATACATGTCTGTCTTTCACTGTCTGACTTATTTCACTTAGCATAATGTCCTCCACATCCATCCATATTGCTGCAAATGGCAAAATTTTCATTCTTTTTTATGGCTTCTTTTTATGGTTGAGTAATATTCCATTGTATATATGTGCCACATCTTCTTTATCCATTCATCTGTTGATGGACACTTAAGGTTGCTTCCATATTTTGGCAATTGCAATTAATGCTGCTACGAACATTGGGGTGCATGTATCTTTTCAAATTAGTGTTTTTGGGGTTTTTTTGGATATGTACCAAGGAGTATAACTGCTGAGGCATATGGTAATTCTATTTTTAGTTTTTCAAAATTTATTTTGTTGAACATCTGTCATTATTGCGAATGACAATGTAAATTAGTTTAAAAGCCCAACACTGAAAAAAAGTTTTGCAGTGGCAGTATGCATACAAAGTTTGGTGAAACAAAGCCTCAATGACAAAAAGAATGATCTTACTAAGTTAAGAAACTTTTTAAGCAGAAATGTACTTGGAATTGGTTGCACCACATATATTATTTATAATTAATATCCTACCAATTAAAATAGGAACTATAGTTGTCAGAGCAAGTAAACTATGTCATTTTTTTAAATGAGGCTGGTTTTCCAAAACAAATATATATATATATATTTTATATTTATTTATTTTATTTTTGGCTGCATCAGGTGTTAGTTGCAATGTGTGAGATCTTTAATTGCAGCTCACGGGTTCTTCGTTGCGGTGCGTGAGCTTCTGTCTAGTTGTGCTGTGTGGGCTCCAGAGAACATGGGATCTTTAGTTTGTGACATGCAGGCTCTCTAGTTGGGGTACGCAGGCTCAGTAGTTGTGGCGTGGGCTTAGCTGCCTCCCAACATGTGGGATCTTAGCTCCCCGACCAGGGATCAAACCTGCTTCCCCTTCATTGGAAGGCAGATTCTTTGCCACTGGACCACCAGGGAAGTTCCCGAAAAACAACTGCATTTTTAAGCATGGAGGCTACATAGTTGATCTCATTGTTGGCCACTATCAATCAGATTTAGACCTGTTTGAACATTAGAAGAATGATTATGTAACTTAGCCTAAAAGTATTTAACGATTGTGATGCCAAAATCTTTAGCTAGTGAAGTTTTTCCAGTTTGCAATTCTTGAAATCAAAGCTTGCAAAAAAAATGGCTTTGAAATTGATCCCTATAGAAGTAGGAAATGAACCAATTAAACAATGACAGCTCAATGGAAAATATTTAATTTTGAAATTGTATTATTGCACTTCTGAATATTTCAACTTGCAGGAAGTACCTTAATAAAACTCCTATTTTGAATTGGATAAACTTATAATATGTACATGAAATTGAGAATGGATTTTACATAATCTGAATAATCATAAATTGAGAAAACTTCTGTGATGATTTTGTCTAATAAAAACTTCTATTGAAGAAAAGTACTCTGAATGGAAGCAAAAAGATAGAACCTTTAAAAACATTTGGACTAAAATATTTACACATTTCAATATCAAAGGAAACATTTAAATTGAGAATATGCTGTATTTGGCGAACATTTCTTGAGGTTATGAGGTACTTTGGTACCTGTAAGGAGAGTATTTTCTCAACTAAAAGTACCATGTTTTATGGAGACAGGCCAATTAAAGACTTCAATAATTTCAAATTTATTAACATAAAACACAACTTTGAAGATTGCAGGCAACTTTATGAAAAAAATGAAAACAATACAACTATATTTCAAAGCTACATTCTCCACAAGTGAAAGAACATGCCACAGTATTATATATACAACTAAGAAGCTGTTTAAAATATGTGAATATATAACAAGAATAATCATTCTGCTTATACTATTTTAATGTTTAGATAATTAACACAAAGGTTGTTTTTGCTTTAATAAGTACAAATATGTTGCTTTTTTAAAGAAATAATTTTATTTAAAAAATATTTTTAGGGGACTTCCTTGACAGTCCAGTGGTTAGGACTCTGCACTTCCACTGCAGGGGGCATGAGTTCAATCCCTGGTGGAGGAGCTAAGATATCGCATGCCATGCAGCACAGCCAGAAAAAAGAAAAAAATAAAATTATATATATATATATATATATATATATATATATATATATATATACATACATACATAATTTATATCCATTTGCCAGCTAGTAAATACTTAATTTTGAAATACATAAAATTTTAGTTATTTTTAATCCCTCTTTTTCTTTCAAAAGTGTTCTGGTTTGGACAATAAATTATGTTGACCTCCAAATTACAGACAAATCAGAAGGCAATTATTGCCGTGTGATACTAGGGTGGGAGGAATATAGAATTCTTTAGCAACACAGAAGGAAAGGTATCTAACCCATTCTCTGGTGGGGAGGGGAACATGACATGTTTTCTAGAGGAAATGACTCCATTAATACCTGGAGCTGAGAAGCAATTATCCAAGTGAGGAGATAAGGAAGAATATTTCAGGGAGAGTGAACGCTGTAAAACTGGCTCAGAGGCAAAATCAATGCTGCCTATGAGATAAGCAGAGGCTTCAGAGTTACATAAAGGAATCTGGAATTAAACCAAAGGCAAGGAGGAAATCAATACAGTGTTTTAAACAGAGTAGTGTCCTGAGGATGCTTTTCTGAGCAGCATTAGAAGATTGCCTCCAAAATACATGAGTCCCCTCGTTCTTTTATTGATGGATTTTCTAGCCCAGTGTGTTGTGCCTCTGACCTTGTGTTTTCTCTTTTCACGTATGGCTTTCCTAGGCTCAGAAATCCCAAAATGCAACCTTCTGAAATTATTGATCAAGGGTCTATTAATATTCATGTCCCTTTCTCATGTGGCCTACAGATCTGAACTAATTACTACATCTGTACAGATGTGGCCAGAAAATCTGAGGCTGAACTAAGCTAAACAGCCTAAATGGTAAGCCCAAGATTGGCAAGCTGGCAGGAGGCTTTTGAGATACCTTCAGGCTGAATGTTTTCATAGGCTCCAAGTTGTCAGTTCTGAGAAGAGAGCACTCATTGTTCACTAACCAAGGCTGGCATAGTGCGCAGTACACAATAAGCACTCAATAAATATTTGTTAGATGAACAAAACCAAGAATCTTGAATATGTTTTAGGCCTATCACTAACAAAGAAATTTTAGAACACCATTGTTTGATTATTTATTTTTTTTGTTCTTACAGTTGTTGCCTTTTTTTATTATTTGTTTTGATGTGTGATGAAAATAATGCTTCCCTTAGTTGAGATGCTTAGAAAAAGTCTCCATGAATATTTATATAGCATGCTGTTACTCACTCATCATTGACAGTTGTATGGAGTAGTGATAAACAACACGTTTTTCAGTAACAATGGAATAATTACAGTCTTGTATTCCTGGAATAGCCCTTGATCACCACTGTTGCTGGTTCTCAGTCATTATTTGGTGACACGTAGTTCCCCGTAATCTGAAATCAGTTTTGCTGAGTTAGTTAAGCTACCTCTTCCCTTATATCAGCTCAGGAATCTTAGATAAATTCATGTAGGTCAGATTATTCTTAATTAGACCATAAAAATAATAATTGCTACAGTTGAAAATGGACCAAGTTCCGTATAGTCAAGCAGAAAACTTGACTTAGGGAGGCATGCTTTTCCAAGTGGGAAAATGTATCAAAGGTCAGAATTGTTGAGCAGAGTTGTGGTTGTATTAGCAGACAATATCAGTTAAAGTCAGCCTTATGAAGTTGTATATATGATACAGAAATATTAGATTATATACTCAAACATTTCTCTAAATCAAAGGGAGTCCCTGCACTTGGAGTAAGACCACTTAACTGCAGACCCAAAAACTGTGTTCACAGTCTCAAGTGGAATGATAATGATCAGTAGCAGTCAGGTGGGACCCCTAGAAATGTGTGTGCGTTCATTGGGAGACCTCTCCACTGCCCTCTGCAACGTTCACAACCTCACACTTCTTATCTGATTTGGGATCATTTTTGCTGATCTCATGAGTCCCTTTATTCTTGTTCTTGTCTGTTTCCACAAGACACTTGGGACTCCCAGGTCAATTCTCATTCCCGAGACTTCAATCCCCAAATTGCTTAAAAGAAAAGCTCCATAAATATGTATGTAAATTGTACATTGTCTGGAGTCCTTGCACAATGTTACCTGGAAGTCAAGGTTCCACCAAAACTCCTTATGTCCTTAACTCCTTCTATTAATGTTTCTTTCACCTTATAACATTAATTGAAATGTAGTTCTTCCCTGAGGACAGTTTCCCCTGTAGCACTTTCAGGTGTTGGCTGCTTTTACTTCTACATACCTCAACACAGAAATACAGGTGTATTTTTCATTTAAAAAAAAATGCACCTTTATTTTATTTTGTGACCACGCCGTGCAGCATGCAGGATCTTAGCTCCCTGATGAGGGATCGAACCCATGCCCACTGCAAAGGAAGCGCAGAGTCTCAACCACTGGACTGCCTCTAAGACCTACTCTAGGAAGTAAAAGTATTTATCCGTGTAACTTCTTTTTTTTTTAAATTAATTTATTGTTTTACTTTTGGCTGCATTGGGTCGTCATTGCTGCGTGCGGGCTTCCTCTAGTTGCGGCGAGCAGGGGCTATTCCTCATTTCGGTATGCGGGCTTCTCATTGCGGTAGCTTCTCTTGTTGCGGAGCATGGGCTCTAGGCACGTGGGCTTCAGCAGCTGTGGCCTGCAGGCTCCAGAATGCAGGCTCAGTAGTTGTGGCGCACGGGCCCAGTTGCTCCGCGGTATGCGGGATCCTCCCGGACCAGGGCCCGAACCCGCGTCCCTTGCACTGGCAGGCGGATTCTTAACCACTGCGCCACCGGGGAAGCCCTATCAGTGCAATTTCTTTGCCTTGCTTATGGGATACAATTTAACTAACATTAATTATTTAATTTCTTCTTTATGGATAAGACTTGTGGATCAGTACACAATTATACATTATACTCAACATCACTAATCACCTGGGAAATACAATTCAGAACCACAATGAGATATTACCTCATACCTGTTAGAATGGCTATTATCAAAAAGGCAAGAAATAACAAGTTTGGCAAGGATGTGGAGAAAAAGAAACACTTGTGCATTGTTGGTGGGGAAGTCAACTGGTGCATTCGCTATGGAAAATAGTAAGGAGGTTCCTCAAAAAATTAAAAACAAAACTACCATGTGATCCAGCTTTTTTTTTACTTCTGGATATTTATCCAAAGAAAATGAAAACACTAATTTAAAAAGATAAATGCATCTCCACATTCAGTACAGCTTTATTTGCAAAAGCCAGGGCATGGAAACAACCTAGGTGTCCACCAACAGATGAATGGAAAAAGAAAATGTGGTATATTATTCAGCTATAAAAAATGAAATCTTGTTTGCAACAACAGGGATGGAACTTGAGGGTATTATGCTGAGTGAAACAAGTCAGAAAGAAAAAGAAAAATACTGTATAATATATGGAATCTTAAATTAAAAATCCCCAAAACAAAAATCAAACAAAAATGAGCTCATGAATATTGAAAACAGATTGGTAGTTGCCTGAGGAAGGGGGATAGCCAAAATGAGGGAAGGGGGTAAAAAGGTACAAATTTTTAGCTATAAAATGAGCAAGTCAGAGGGATATAATATACGGCATGGTAACTGTATTAATAATACTGTGTTGCCTATCTGAAAATTTCTAAGAGAGTAAATCTTGAAAGTTCTCATCACAAGAAAAAAAACAAGTGTTTGTTAACTGTGTGGTGATGGATGTTAACTAGACTTATTGTGGCGATCATTTCAGAATATATGCAAATATCAAATCATTATGTTGTATACCTGAAACTAGTGTGATGTTAGGTGTCAGTTATACCTCAATAAAAAATAGCTATTGATTTATCTTAAATTCAGCACAGTTTATAAAGTCCAAGTTAATTTCCTATGTACAAGTAAGTATCTTGTAGCTGTTTCCATTTTAAAGACTAAATTAGTCATATTACACTGTGGATTTTCTGTTGGAATATATACCGTCTATCTTTCTTACTGGATTGTTATTTTTATAGATGGTTTAATTTTATTAGATTACCTTTTGTGGTTTATCGTTATTATAGCAATATGTGGCCAAAGTGTGTCATGGTGGCATGTCAGTCTTATATCGCCTAGTTCTAAACAACAGCAACAACAAAACCCCACAAAAACCTAAGATGTTGGCACTCTATAATATTTTTACTGTCATCATTGTCCTGGAGTCAGTACAGATTGGCACCTGATTCCCTGTTTCCCCATGCTCATTTGATTTCAACTCAGCAGATTAAAAGTGGTTCTTGGTATAACAGTAAAATGCAAACAAAGTGTATAGATCTTATTCATGTCTAGATCTAGAGATCCAGGGAAATTCTAGCACTTGGGTTGGCATGAGCTTTCATTTCCTCTAGTCCAACCTCAAACATGGGAAAAAGAAACTCCCAAAAAGTCAGATTAGAATGCAGGCTTATTGACCCCCCAATCTATACTCAGCTACTATGTGGTTTGGCCAGATGTCCTTGGTCTGGCCATTAGAAGGATCAAGCTTCTTCAACAGCATGTCAGGCTTGTACGTATGCATTCTGAGAGTCACAGACAATTTGCTGGGCTGCTGGGAGTTATCAGGAGTTTAGTATTTAGACATAAATATAAAAGGACCATCCCCACCTAGCATCCCACCTAAGCTCTGCAAAGCCACCTGTAAAAAATCCAGCCTGGGGACTTCCCTGGTGGTCCAGTGGTAAAGAATCTGCCTTACAATGAAGGGGATGTGGGTTCGATCCCTGGTCAGGGAACTGAGATCCCACATGCTGCAGAGCAACTAAGCCCACACAGCACAACTATTGAGATTGCACGCCTCAACTAGAGAGCCCATGTGCTGCAAACTACAGAGCCCATGCACCCTGAAGCCCGCATGCCACACCAGAGAAGAGAAAAAACCCTCACACCACAGCTAGAGAAAAGCCTGGATCCCACATGCCTCAACGAAAATCCCACATGTCACAACTAAGACCCGATGCAGCCAAAAATAAATTAATTAATTAAGTAAATAAATAAATCCAGCCTGGAGCACAGTCTCTGGGAGGGCAAGTACCTCTTGGTTTCAGCAAACAACAAACCAAACACACAGGAAATTACAAAGTGACTCCACTCCTTGTGAAACTCAGCCCCCAGGAATAAGCAAACAATCTTAAATGGAAAACAAACTAGAAACCCTCACATTTAGTCACTGACCTTTAAAATCCTAGGCAATGAAAAAGTAAAACTAAAAAAAAATTGTGGGACTTCACTGGTGGCGCAGTGGTTGAAAGTCCACCTGCCGATGCAGGGGACACGGGTTCGTGCCCCGGTCCGGGAAGATCCCACATGCCGTGAAGCGGCTGGGCCCGTGAGCCATGGCCGCTGAGCCTGCGCGTCCATAGCCTGTGCTCCGCAACAAGAAGGGCTACAACAGTGAGAGGCCCGCGTACCGCAAAAAAAAAAAATTCTTCTCTCTCTTTCTCTCTCTCTCTCTCTCTCTCTTTCTCTTTCACACACACACACACACACACACACACACACACACACACGAAGAGTGAAAGGAAGAAATCAATTACTGTACTTCAGAGGGGTGGAATGGAATTATTTTTTTTTCCTTTGTAGTTGTATAATGTAAATACCAAGTCAATACAGAATTCATAAATACTTGCTTTATAATCTAGTATTGTTTTCATGACTTCTGTGGATTCTGCTGTTGAATATTTTCTTGGCTTCCAAAAATTTCTCTGTCGCTTTGCCTGATTCCGAGCTT
This sequence comes from Phocoena phocoena, assembly GCF_963924675.1. NCBI lineage: Eukaryota > Metazoa > Chordata > Mammalia > Artiodactyla > Phocoenidae > Phocoena > Phocoena phocoena. The sequence goes on from NC_089235.1 coordinate 22,770,919, forward strand.
TTATTTTCTCCATTGTGCTGTACTCTGCATTTGCATTCACAGCTGTACTTTCTTTTAGTGTATGAGTGCTTCATAGTCTCAGGAAATGTAGGGCTTATGGTCAGTAAGCTGAATGGTCACTGGTTGGTCTCATTTTCTATCTTAAGAACCTCCCTGTCTTTATGAGTTTTGCTGATGTGGTGTTTTGAACACTAAGCCAGCTGTATTTCCCACATTGACCTCTTGTGTCTTCATACTATTTTTACCTGATGGGCTCCAGGGTCTGTTCTCATTCTATTCTAATATTAATGTGCTTTTTGTATTATAACGGAACTGGAGATTTGCTATCCTAGTGCACTGAAAAGGAATCTTTATCTTGTCATATGATTTAAAGCAGGAAAGATTCACTTTAAGGAAAAAGTGACATTAGGTGTATATCTCTTTGTAAACAACAGCTCTTTTCTCTGTGTTCTCTTCCATGACCATTTTTATAGGCTTCATCATAACACTCTATCAAGATTTAAAACCAGAAAAGATAAGCTAAAGTTGGAAACCTATTTCTAATATATTTACTATCTTTTCTGATTATTAAAGTTATCTGTGTATGAAATTTATTAAATAAGGTTAATTATTAGAAAAGAAAAAAGCACTTTAATATTCTACTTCCTAGAGATAACTATAATTGATATTTCATGTATGTCTTTTCAGATCTTTTACATGAATATGTGTATATATACATGTGAGAATGAAATTTTGAAACCGATCAGGACTCTTGTGGTTCCCTCCCAGGTACAAAAGCCTTTCTTTGTCCCCTATTTCTTGTTTGTAGGAAAAAGGCTTTCAGCCTTCTAGACCTTCACTGAGTTCCAAAGGGCAGGTTCAGTTCCTTATTAGAGGAATGAGGGAATGCAGAAAAAAAGGAAAGGCAGTCAAGAAACAATAGTGCTGGGATGGGGCAGACTCCTGATTCCTCCTCAGGAGATATACTTATATAACAATCTAATACAGATCTCTTCTACAGGAACTAAGGCCCCCACTCAGGTGGAGGATGACAACTTCAGGCAGAGCACAAGCACATGGACCCCAGACTGGTTGGAACTAGAAGGCTGATGATTGAGATTCCTGGAACAGCCTGTTACTTCCCCACCAGAGGAGGGTTATACAACCTGCAACACTTCCCCCAAATTTTGCCTATAAAAACTCTTTCCCCCAAACCATTGGGGGTTCAGGCTTTTTAGAACATGAGCTGCCCATTCTCCTTGCTTGGTCCTTGCAATAAACCTTTCTCTGCTCCAAATTCCAACTTTTCAGTTTGTTTGGCCTTACTGTACATCAGGCACACGAACTTGTGTTTGTCAACAATTTATTTTACATACTTGAGATTATAGCAAATACTTTTTAAAAGTGCTTGTCTAATTCTGTTTGGTAGGTGTGAGATATAAGATTGATGAATTTGTAACCTCATAGGGTCTTCCTTTAGCCTTTTTTCATGTGGAATTTTGTTCATGGTGGAACACTTTTGGACTAAAGATTCTCAGTTTTTCCATGAAAATTTAAAACATCAATAGTGGGTGATATCTATTTCAATCGATTTATCTTCATTTATTTTTCAAAGCAAATTAGAAAAGTATCAATATTAACCAATATTTTATGTAGAATTCCCAATCTGCTTATTTCCAGAAAGAAGCAGAAGTAATGAATTAGTATTTACTGAGCATCTACTGTGGGTCAGATGTGCTCTAGGCACCTTGTATGTAAATTCTGTTTAATTCTCATGGCATTTAAGTCATTATGTAGGTATTTCTATCTCTCATAAGGCATCTGACTCTGCAAAGTGGTTGCTTTGCTACAAAGTAGCTGAGCTTGATTCAAACCTCAAGTCGTTTTGACTCTGGAGCCCAAGTTACTTCTCACACCATACTGCCTCTATACATTGTCTCTACAGTTTATGAGTAAGGAAACCATGATGCTATAGACCTCAGTACAATCTGAAGAATTAAACCAGGCCATCAGCTATTCAGTATGATCCTGCCAGTTCTCATGAACCCACAAGCATTGAAGGATGTCACCTGTTCAAATATTTATAGAATCTCTCTTGTTAGATTTGAACTAGTTCATAAAACATTCCTCAAAATCTTTTTATCATTTGCTTCTTCCTCCATACCCCTTTCCCTTCTGCTCCAGTCTATCCTTAAAAAGTAGATACCTAAGAGAAAGTTTTATCATCTCAGCCACCATTGACATCCAGAGCCAACAACAGGATATTTCTAAAACCCTCCAGAATCATGTGTGCATTTATAAAAATAAACAAAAAGAAACATTGTCCCTAACGTATTTGTTAATGACGTTTCACAATGCCTACTCTGAAAAACTGCAGGATTAAAAATAAGCAAATGTTCCAAGTTAAATAAAAAACGTAAAAATTAAAAAATATGTTTTAATCAGTTGAAAATACTTTTTAATAGGAAATTAAAACATGTCTTTGTTTCCCAATCCTTGTTGGTGAAATTTGGAAAACTAAAGAACTAGCTACTAAGCATCTAGTAAATGTGTTTTTACAAATGAGTTTGTAATCATTGATATTTAGAATGGGAAGGAATATAAGTATGAATTACTCCAATTACTGCTTTTACTAGGACAATTAAGTTATTTGTCAAAGGTCACATATATTATGTGGTGTTCGTAATGTGGTTAAATTTGATGATATGATATTCATACTTCATACAAATAAAAAATCATTTAGTTGAAAAGAACACAAAATACTGTTACTGTCATTTTTATGTTGCATAAAGTTTTTATTGAAATATAGCAAATATAGAGAAAAATGTACTGTTAACCAAAATTTTAGAAATGGAGATCTGATTGAAATAAGAAGGTGTTTTTTTGGGTTTTTTTAGGACTGCAATCCAGGAGACACAGATTCAAGAATCACTTGAATTGCATTTCACCAGACGACAAAATGTGGGAGGCTTATAAAGGCAAAATACCACAAGGTTACAGTTAGTTATATGAGTTGTTTATCAAGAATTATAATTGGAGCTGGCAAGAAGTAAGAGTGCTTGTTAACTAAGGATTGGTTGGGGTCCAAAATGGTTGCATAGTTACAAGGCAGGGCCTTGCGATCATATTGTTGCAGCTGGCAGAACTTGTTCTGAATACAGCTAATGGTGTACTTGGGTCTGGTATAGTTCAAATAAAGTTCAGGCTCTCAGTAGAGCAGAGACATTTGTTTCTAAGACCAGAACCTCAATGGCCACCCAACTCCATTTGGTATGCCTGAAGTGTGATTACTCTATCATAATTTTAATTTGTCATCAGTATAAATCACAACTGTATTACTCAATTAATTTTCATAAAGCATGCCCACAAAGTCAGTAACCCCAAAGATTCATTTGCTACCCAGTCAGTGACAACTATTCTGACTCTAACAGCAAAACTTAGTTTTATATTTGGAGAATACAGAGAGGAATATAATTAAGTTCTAGTTAACTATTATCCCAGATTTGTCAAATCTCGATATTTTTCCTTACTGAAATACTTTAAAATATTTTAAAGTTTATCTTTTCAATTTTTATATAGTAACTCACTTTTTGCTATCTAGTTCTATGAGTTTCAATATATTCATAGAACCTTATCCATAGTGAAGATACAGAACATTTCCATCACCCCCAAAATTCCCTCAGTTTGCTCTCCTTTTCTACACAACACTTTCTCTCAAGCCTAACCCCTAAAAACAACTGATCTATCCTGCTTCCTTAGAATTTGCCTTTTCTAAAATGTTAAATCAATAAAATTGCACAGCATGTACCCTTTTAAACCAGGCTTTTTCCATTTGCATAATACATCCATGTGGAAGCATGTATTAGTAGCTGATTTTTATTGATGAATAGCATTTCACTGTATAGATGTAAAACAGCTTGTTTACCCATTCACCAACTGTAGGACATTTAAGTTTTTTCTAGATTTTGGAGATTATGAGTAAAGTTCCTATTAATATTCATATAAAATATGTGCAAATATAAGTTTTCATTACTCTTGAGCACGGATCACTGGGTTAAATGATAAACATATACTTAATGTTATTTTAAAAACTGCTGAAATGTTTTCTAAAGAGACTGTACCATTTTGCATTCCCACAGCCAAGGATAAGAGTTTAGTTGCTCGGCATCCTTGCCAACACATTATTATTTGTTTTCAATTTTAGATATTTTAATAGATGTTCAATGGTATCTTTTGTTTTCAATTTGCTTTTAATTAATAGCCAATGATGTTGAGCATCTTGTCATGTGCTTAATATGCTGATAAAGTATTATTTTACTCCAAGTTTGATGAGTATAATTTTTTCTTCTCATGAATGTATGCTATATTTTTTCACATGCTTTCTCTGAATCTGTTGAGATGATTATGTGTTTTTTTTTCGGTTTTAGTACATTCACATAGTGAATTACATTGCTTGATTTTTTTTAAAAACATCTTTATTGGAGGATAATTGCTTTACAGTGATGTGTTGGTTTCTGCTTTATAACAAAGTGAATCAGTTATACATATACATATGTCTCTAAATCTCTTCCCTCTTGTGTCTCCCTCCCTCCCACCCTCCCTCTCCCACCCCTTTAGGTAGTCACAAACCACGGAGCTGATCTCCCTGTGCTATGCAGCTGCTTCACACTAGGTATCAATTTTACATTTGGTAGTGTATATATGTCCATGCCACTCTCTCACTTTATCCCAGCTTACCATTCCCCCTCCCCATATCCTGAAGTCCATTCTATAGTAGGTCTGTGTCTTTATTCCCGTTTTTCCCCTAGGTTCTTCATGACCTTTTTTTTTAAAAAATTCCATATACCTGTGTTAGCATACAGTATTTGTTTTTCTCTTTCTGACTTACTTCACTCTGTATGACAGACTCTAGGTCCATCCACCTCACTACAAATAACTCAGTTTCATTTCTTTATATGGCTGAGTAATATTCCACTGTATATGTGTGCCACATCATCTTTATCCATTCATCTGTTGATGGACACTGAGGTTGCTTCCATGTCCTGGCTATTGTAAATAGAGCTGCAATGAACATTGTGGGACATGACTCTATTTGAATTATGGTTTTCTCAGGGTATATGCCCAGTAGTGGGATTGCTGGGTCATATGGTAGTTCTATTTTTAGTTGTTTAAGGAACTTCCATACTATTCTCCATAGTGGCTGTATCAACTTACATCCCTACCAACAGTGCAAGAGGGTTCCCTTTTCTCCACACCCTCTCCAGCATTTATTGTTTCTAGATTTTTTGATAATGGCCATTCTGACTGGTGTGAGATGATATCTCATTGTAGTTTTGATTTGCATTTCTCTAATGATTAATGATGTTGAGCCTTCTTTCATGTGGTTGTTGGCAATCTGTATATCTTCTTTGGAGAAATGTCTATTTAGGTCTTCTGCCCATTTTTGGATTGGGTTGTTTGTTTATTTGATATTGAGCTACATGAGCTGCTTATAAATTTTGGAGATTAATCCTTTGTCAGTTGCTTCATTTGCAAATATTTTCTCCCATTCTGAGGGTTGTCCTTTCATCTTGTTTATGGTTTCCTTTGCTGTGCAAAAGCTTTTAAGTTTCATTAGGTCCCATTTGTTTATTTTTGTTTTATTTCCATTTCTCTAGGAGGTGGGTCCAAAAGGATCTTGCTGTAATTTATGTCATAGAGTGTTCTGCCTATGTTTTCCTCTAAGAGTTTGATAGTTTCTTGCCTTACATTTAGGTCTTTAATCCATTTTGAGCTTATTTTTGTGTATGGTGTTAGGGAGTGATCTAGTCTCATACTTTTACATGTACCTGTCCAGTTTTCCCAGCACCACTTATTGAAGAGGCTGTCTTTTCTCCAATGTATATTCTTGCCTCCTTTATCAAATATAAGGTGATTATATGTGTGTGGGTTTATCTCTCAGCTTTCTATCCCGTTCCATTGATCTATATTTCTGTTTTTGTGCCAGTACCATACTGTCTTGATTACTGTAGGTTTATAGTATAGTCTGAAGTCAGGGAGCCTGAGTCCTCCAGCTCCATTTATCTTTCTCAAGATCGCTTTGGCTATTCGAGGTCTCTTGTGTTTCCACACAAATTGTGAATTTTTTTGCTCTCATTCTGTGAAAAATATCAGTGGTAGTTTGATAGGGATTGCATTGAATCTGTAGATTGCTTTGGGTAGTAGAGTAATTTTCAAAATGTTGATTCTTCCAATCCAAGAACATGATATATCTCTGCATCTATTTGTATCATCTTTAATTTCTTTCATCAGTGTCTTATAATTTTCTGCATACAGATATTTTGTCTCCTTAGGAAGGTTTATTCCTAGATATTTTTTTCTTTTTGTTGCATTGGTAAATGGTAGTGTTTTCTTAATTTCACTTTCAGATTTTTCTTCATTAGTGTATAGGAATGTAAGAGAGTTCTGTGCATTATTTTGTATCCTGATACTTTACCAAATTCATTGATTAGCTCTAGTAGTTTTCTGGTGGCATCTTTGGGATTCTCTATGTATAGTTTCATGTCTCTGCAAACAGTGACAGCTTTACTTCTTCTTTTCCGATTTGGATTCCTTTAATTTCTTTTTCTTCTCTGATCATTGCTTGATTTTTGAATGTTGAAATAATTTCACATATTGGCATTAATTCTACTTGTTTGTGATATTGCATTGTGTATTTTTTCTGGATATAATTTTTTAGTGTTTTATTTGGATTTTTTCATGTGTATTCATGAAGGATATATATCTTCATTGTCATTTAATTTCAGTGTCTTTTTGGTTTTGGTATCAGGAAGATGTTGCTCTCATTAAAGGAACTGAGAAGTTTCTCTTCCGTTTTATTATTTTCTAGAAGATATTGGGTATAATTGACATTAACTCTTCCCTAAATATTTGGTAGAAGTCACCAGTGAAACCATCTGAGCCTGGGAGTTACATTGTTGGGCAATTATTAGATATGAGTTTGTTTTCAAAATCTATTTTGGAAGTTTGTGTCTTTCAACAAATTGATCCATTTTTCCAAGTTGTTGCCTTTATGAGCATAAATTGTTCGTTAGTGTTCGCTTACTATCCTGCTAATATCTGTAGTGACTGTAGTGATATCGCTTCTTTCATTCTTAATATCGATAATTTGCATATTCTATTTCTTTTGGTCAGTTTGGTAAAAGATTTAGCAATTCTGTTGATCTTTTCAATAAACACCTTTTGATTGCATTGGTTTCCTCTATCACTTTTGTGTTTTTAATTTTACTTACATTTTTTCTTATCTTTATTATTTCCTCCTTTTGCTTGCTTAGATTTATTTTGCTCTCCTCTTTCTAGTTCATTAAGATAGAAAGAGATTTATTTACTTGAGAATTTGTAAAGTAAGCATTTATTCCTATACATTTCCTTTAAAAATTGCTTTAGTTGCATCTCCCAATTTTTATATGTTGTACTCTTACTTTTCTTCAGTTTAAAATATTTTCTAATTTCCCTTAAGACTTCCTCTGAATAATTTATTTAGAAGTGTGGTGTTTAATTTCCAAATATATGTGGATTTTCCAGAGGCCTTTCTGCTACTTATTTCCACTTCAATGACATTATCACTTAAGACACATTTTGTATGATTTCAATTATTTAAAGTATTAAAATTTTTTTATGGCCCAGAATATGGTTTGCCTTGGTTCCATGTGTCCTGTACTCTGGACAGAAAGAGGGTTTTCTCTCCTGTTTTATATTGACTGTGCTAGCTGCACAGTTTCTCTACTTGGATAGAGAAATAATAATGTATTTCTGATGTTTTGACATCTGGGGCCTTGCTGACCATGGAGAGGCTTCTAGTCAACTTTTAGAGATAATAGACAATTCTCCTGCTGGAGCCCACACCCTCTCTCCTCCCACCTCTCCTATTAGGCTCTTATACTCTGGGCCACTATTCTCCTGCTTTAATCATTCCTGAACCAGTTACTAGACAACTAAAGACAGCTCTTCCATCCCAGAACCTGCTGGAATTATTCAACCTAGTCCATCCTAGGCCTGGTTAGTTTGTCTTACCTGTTTCGTCTCACAGAAATCACCACAAATGCTCTTGCCCATGTTTCTCCCTGTCTATCGCTGCTTTCTGACCAATCCTGGTGCTTCACCATGTGGCCTCTGAATGGTGCCACATGCTTCCTCCTTTTTGGAACTGTGAGTAACAAACTATCCTTTCAATGGCAGCTGCCTTCTGTTCTGTTGGCCTCACTAGAGCTGAATAATTATAAAACCTATATTTTAAAATATTGGGTCATCCTCAGGCCAAAACTGGGAAAAAATATCAGGAAACTCTTCATTGCACTGACTGTTCTTCATTTTTTTACTTCCCTCCCCAGATGTGTTTTTATTTATTCTGTTATTATTTAATTTTTAGAGCCCTCAGGTAGTTGCTGTTTGTATTCTATCCATATATTTTAGTCATAAGCAGTGGGAAAGATAAGCTGAAGTGGGTTTATTCTACCTTGTCAGGTAAAAGAAATCACATAGCTTAGTTTTATTTGTTTTTGAAATTTCTATAAAAGGAAACACACAGCATGTACTCTTTCTTTTGAAATTTCTTTCACCAAACATCATGTTTGTGAGATTCATTTGTGTGTTCCATATATCAATGATTTATTCACTCTTATTGCAATAGAATTCTATCATATAAATATATCACAATTTATTTTTCCAGGATGTTTACCAGAAATGAAAATCTCTATAAGTCTCAGATTGAAGATTAACAATAAGCCCTAAGTAGGATAAATAAAACATTTACTCCTAGTCATAATTGTAACTGAAACTTCTGAATATCAAAGAAAAAGAGAAAATATTAAAATTAATCAGAGTCAAAAGACAGCTATTTATAAGATAACAATGATACTTCTTATCTGCAACTATAAATGGCAGGAGACAAAGGGAGGGTGTCCTCAAAGAGTTGAAGGAAAACCTTTCTTGATCTGAATTCTATCTGGGCTAAACTTTCATCTATAGAGAAATAAGAAGAAAGATAGTTTAAGGCAAACAAATGCTGAAGCTGTTTACCATTCACAGACCTTTGCCAAAAGAATGACTACTAGATATACTTCAGGAAGAAGGAAATTAAATTCCATGAAATAATGGTGGGGGGGGAAATGTTAAACATATTCAGTCATCCTTGACTGAATAAAGATAAAAGCAATGATGATTTACTTGGAAGGGTTTAGTTATCGGTTGAACAAAAATAATAAGATAATATGGGTTAGTGTTCTACATTTATTTTAATTATTTGAGCAGTAGAAAGATATCAAGTTTAGATTTGTCAAGGAGGTATTATAAAGTTTTAAAACTAACCACTAAAAGAATGGAAATAAAACCACTAGCATCCAAAAAAAAAAAACAAAAAAACAGAATGGAAGAAAGAAAACTGAATTAAACCAATGGAAGGAAGGTATGCAAAATAAAAGGTAAAAAAATGCTTAATTGAAAACACTACATGTTAAAAAGTAAGTCTAAATATATTCACAATGAAGTCAAACAAATTATACTCTTCTATATATCTAGAGAGAGAGTGCCTCTTAAAGAAAATCTAGCTGTAAGTTGCTTACAAGTGTTTGGCTACAGTGCTTCATATTGATGCTGGATAAAATACTGGATAGTCTTAATGAATATAACCAGTTTTTTGAGCCATAGGGTATTACCATGAAAGGTTTTTCCCCAATATTATTTTTAATCAAGCTCTGTTGATACTTTTTTCCCTGCTCCTTAACAACATCCAAATTCTATATAGAATATACTCAGTTAGATGCATTTATTAAATGTCTAGCCCAGTATGGTTTAAAACCTCTAGAGATCTAATATCCAACTTAATTTCATCCCCCTCCAACTCAGGAAGGGGGCGCTCTATTCTCCTTTGGTCCTGTCCAGCAGTCTAGGCCTTCTCCCAGTGAGGTCTGCTTGTCCAAAGATTGTCTTGGTGATGTTATAATTTCTGCTTTCTCCTTTTACCTTTGGACTCCCTTTACCTATGGGAGCCTTTTCATGGAGTTTAGGGGTCACTGAGGACCTCTTCTGAAGTGGAGCTTTCCATTTTTTACTCTACTGTTTTCATTATCAATCTATTTTTATTGGCTGTTGTAGCAAAACTTATGACTTCAAGCATCTCCAGGCAAGAAGTATGTCCTAAAATTACAGGAGACATGTAAAACTCCTCCAAGAACTCTCCCATCATGCTCTACTCTGCTCAGTGGAGTACTCACATGAGCTTTCATCAAGCATGCAGCTGGTTAGTAAAATGCTTCTCCCATTCTTGAGATACCCCCATTTCTCAGAGTGATTATCTTAAACAACTCAGCCTCAAGGGTATTACATTAAATATGTCTCTTGGCCCAGGGCGTATTACTCATATGTTCACTTATTTCATTGTTCACTGTGCCTGCTGTGCTCCCTGTGCAAGGTGCTGGTTGCTTTAGATGTGAAGATGAGTGAGCCATGGTCTTTTCCTTCAAGTAGCTTGTCCTCTAGCAAATATCCTAGAAAAACTAGTTTGTGGGTTAAATCTGTGAGTAGATATTTCACAAAGACCACAGTACCTTTGAAATATGTCAGTTTGCTTTAATGTCCAGATCTTTTCATTTTTCTCAACTTAAGTTGACAACTTAAGTTAATGAGAAATGAAAACCTACTAAGCTACTGGATAGGACACTGGATTATATGTGAGTTGTTTTCTAATCCAGTAATACAGTGGGCTGTATTCCTTAAGTCAGTCTAGGCAATATTATGGTAGCAAACTCCAAAATTGTAATGGCTTTTCTGAACAAAAAGATTATTTGTTGTACAGGAAAATGTTGGTTGGCATCATCAACACTCAAGATACACTACCCTCCATGTGGTTATTCAGCAGTCTAGACTGCTGTGATCTTGTTACTGTATCATCTCAACATAAAGCCTCCACAATGACTGAGGCAAGGGAGGAGTAGAGTTGAAGAATTACTGTATCAGGGATTCATTGTTTGAGGTTTGTGGAATAGGGAACTTTCAAAGGAATGAGTCCTTACATATTTATGGAAAGATATGGAAGGAGCTGGAGAAGTAAGTGTCTGAAAAATTGACTTGGAAAATCAGAGGGAAAAAAAACCCCAAATAGTCCACGTTATGCATTGGCATGTGTGGACAAGTTGGAGCTTTCAACTGAATGTTGCAAGCCAGGGGTATCTAGTTTCCAGAGTATGGCTGCAAAGAGTTGCTGGTGGAGAAGCATGCAGGATCCTGCTGCCTCTGTACCTGGTGGTGGACCTGGGTTTTCCATCGCTCTTAGCAGTCAGGAAGAAGAGATGGACATGATGGGTGAAGAGTAAGGGCAAGCTGGAAGCTACTGGCCCTTCTTCTTTACCACTTAATCACAAAGACCCTTAAATAGCAATTCACTTCTGGCTTCTAAACCTTTGTGTGAATTTCTCTTTGGGCCAACTCTAACTCAGAATCATACAGGGATGGGAATTCTTCAAAACATAGTTTCAGCTTAGTTAAATGAACATAGTCAACATAAGCCATTATTCCCTCTCTCTCTTTTTTTTTCCCCTTAGGTCTAAGTATTATTAAAGCAGTTTCCAGCCCTGAGCTTTACTAATTGCAACATTCAGCAGCCTTTGGAGTCTAGTTCCAACTATATTTTCTTTGGTGGGTAGAGAGCAGGCAAGAGAAATTATAAAATGGAAGAATACAGAAATCTTGCAAATTAGAAAACTAATAGAGCATTTCTGTACAAAATCTTGTGGCACATTTGATGTTATGTGGAGTGGAACTATGAACATTTAGGGAAAGTATATTTTTACTGCATCTTAGAAATGTAAAGGTTAGCCATTTTATAATGATGGTATGAGTCATTCTGGACATTATGAAGACTGCAATATATTTGCCAATGCATGATTCTTCCATTTACGACTGTTATGCAATAGCAATAACAGGCAGTCAACACAAAGGAATTGCAGTTATTCACCTTCCAGATGAAAGGAAGAAAGAATTAAAGTTCTCTTTTTATTAAAAAATAAAAATGAAAAAAGACTATCATCAAGGCAAAGAAAACTTTCACAAATCTGTTGAGCTAGCCCAAATTTATGTAACAACAAATTAGTATAGGACCTTATCCAATTGAAATTAAAATTAAACATAATTACAACATAACTTGGATGTTTCCCCTGAGAATTACTCTTTTGATATATAAACATACTAAAGATAAGGCAACATAAATGGAGGGTTTTTGCTGAATTTTTTCAAATCCCCTCAGATCTAGGTGAGTAGATCAACATTAGCGAGCTGATCTTTGAGATATTTTCTAGGAGACCTAGACTGGAAGTCAGAGGTTTTGGAACTTAGTCCTGACTCTGACCAGTTGTGTGATCTTGGATAAGTCTCTTAACCTCTCTGAAGATTGGTTTTCTCACTAGCAAAATTAGCTATTTTGATAATATATCTTCTAAAGAAGTATGTCCAATGGAGATATGTGAGACACATATGTTATTTTAAATTTTCTAGTAGTTATATTTAAAAACGTAAAAAGATGAACTAAATTAATAATATATTTTATTTAACTGTATATATCCAAAATAACATCATTTCAACATATAATCAACACACAAAATTAGTGATAGTATATTTCACATTTTTTTGCTCTGCAATCTGGTGTGTATATTACACTTACAGTGCAACTAATTTTGGAAGCTAAATTTCATTGGAAAAACTTGATCTGTATTTAGATAAAACAGAAGTATAGCTGAAAAAGTAGATTCATATGTTGAAGTTGTTCCAAACATACTTAATTTTTTCTAATAACTAAAGCAACTGTCTGTTTTAAATTTTCAATTCAATTCAATTCCATTACAACTTAAATTAAAAACCCATTTCCTCAGTTACATTAGCCACATTTCAACTACTCAGTGTCCTTATGGAGCTTCCGACTACTCTATTGGACAGTGTAGTTCTAAAATCTCTGCTACCTCTCCTTTTACCTCTGTGAAGCTCTTCCGGAATGTTTTTTAAAAAAAATCGACTGGATTCTCTGTAATTTCAGGAATGTACTGAATATGAAGGGAGACATAATTCCTTGTGCCACCTTCCTCCACCGAGGTACTGTTTCTTATGGATAAAGTTCATAAATTCTCTTGTTTTTCTTGCCTGCTGATGGAAACATTTTCAGTTTGGTGAGCTTCGTGAAAATTATTAAATAAGGAAAAACAGAAAAACCCTTTCCATTCTGTCTTTGACAGATACTTTAAGGAATAGTTACTTCTCTTACTACTTTAGTATGAAATTTATTAAATGCATACAAATATATTCATGGTGGTGTTGCATGAAAAGGCAAAGGAGAAACATAAATATCTACCAATCAGAGAAAGATATGTAAAATGCAGTATCTACACGCGTTGCGTTATCATACATAAGTCAAAAGCAATCAATTCAATTTCCATAAATGAATTAGGATCCAACGGTATGTGCAGAAACATGAAATCATATGAAAGACTTAGGAGGAAGAATTAAAAGCAGGATACAATTTTAAAATGCATATGCCAAACAATGTTGTGGGTTGTTTAAGGAGACACACACACACACACATACACACATACTTATATAGAAGATAGTTTGGAATAATTTGATGCAGGAAAATGGCTGCTTACAGGAACAGGGGCTGGATTGGACTGGGGATTGGGGACACAAACAACATGCCTACAAAGCAAAAAAATATGAGATTGTGCTACATAACAAGAAAGAGGATCATATCAGTATCTTTCTAATTCTGTGCATTTATCAGCTTTATATAATTTAAAATATATGAAGGGCTTGGCTAGCTCAGTTGGTAGAGCACAAGACTCAAAATATATGACAAAAACCCTATAATGGGAAAGTTATATATTTGAAATCCCTCAGGAGTTTATACTCTAGCTAGGGAGAGACAGACGTACACAAAAAGTTATGATTCTGTGTGCTAATTGAAAACTATGACATAGTTTACAAATGTCTCTTTAATGGAGCTTTGGAAAAAATAGAAGATAAATATATTATATATAAAATATATAATATATAATATGTATATAATATATATTATATACATATTATATTTATATAAATATATAAATATCTTTCTAATATTTTAAATAACACATTTAGCTAGCATAATGACCATATTATTGTCCTACACATAATTATTAATAACAAGAAAAAATGAGAGGGAGAAACCCAACATTTTGTGAAGATCTATTATGTGCCAACCAGACTGTGTACTAGTTATTTTATGGACTAGTATCATATTTATCATATTTTTCTTTTCAGTGACCTCATAATAATAAGGCAAATATTATTATTCCCATTTTGTGCATGAGACAGCTAGAGCCTGGGGAGGTTGAGAAATGTGCTCGGTGTCATCAGCCTGTTTGGGAGCCATGACAATACATAAGTGTCACTCTGGAACCTGTGTCTTCCCAGACGCACTACAATAACTCCACAATAAAATTAATGTCTATGCTTCTGAACAAGAAATGATAGGAAGTCCATTCCTTTTAACAGCAGTTAAATATGGTATAGAAAATTCTGATCAAAGGAAAATTAGGACTACCATAGAACCACTGCCCTTTTCTCCAACCCAAAACGTTTCAAGGATACTTCCTTAATTCTCAGCACACCTGCCCCTTCCACCACTTCAGCCTCAAGGTCAGCCACTTCATTAGTCCAGTTCTTGGTCCCTTTCTGCCTTGATTATTGATTTATCTTTCTGATTGATTTCCCTCCTTAAAATGGCCACCCCCTTTATTCATGTTTAAAAGTGTTGCTAGAGTGATCCACGTGAAATGCATAAAGCACCACGTCCTTCCTCTGCTTAAATCATCTCAGAGGTTTTCCTTCAGAACAAAATTCAAACTATGTAAATTAAAAGAAAGGCTCCTCAACACATAAATTTCCTTCTACTTCTATTTTCTCTCCTGAGAATCGTTATTTCGATCTTTTCTGTCTCATAATTCAACTTTTGCTCTTCAAGGTATATTTGAGTAACACCTCCCCAGGAAGCCTCCTCTGCCCTGACCCGGTAGGACAGATGGTGAGTCCTTTTCCTCTGTGCTTTCCATCTTTTTGTGCATGCTTTTATCACACTGTGTTGTAATTGTTTTATTCACTGGTCCATCTCTCCCATTGTCTAAATTTTTATGTTTTTCATTGTCATTCTCAGAAATTAGCACAGTGCCTGATTAAGAGCTCAGTAAATGTTTCTTGAATGGTGAAATTAATTTAATGGAATGTAATCTAAATATAAACTGAGTTTCCCCCACCTGTATTTGTCAAGGTTCTTTCTCTCAGGTCCATCACCCTCATTACCTTTCCTCCCAACATACATGTGACTTCAGGAAGAGAAGAGAGTTGTTTTTCATCATATGACTCTTACTTTCTCCTTCTCTCCTTTGCTCCGTCTTTTATAGGATTGTGATGGTGGTTTTCAGGGCAGGGGTAGGAAAGAGAGATTGGGATTCTGGTTGGTGATGTCAGTGCTATTTGTGTTGTCTGTTCGGAATTCCTAACGAAAGAGCAACTCTTAGTTATTTTTATAATATAGAATGCTTAACATATCATTTTCTTCAACTGGGTGCAGTGGGGAAAATTCCATTCTATATGCTATTATGCTGCAGTCCTATATACAGCTATAGTCTCTGTTCTCAAATGGGAGCTTACCCACTTTGCTTGAAGTACCATTCCCAGGGATTGTGGTTTCTAAATTTGTTCTCCAATACTGGAGTCTACCCAGGATTATCCTTGCCTCCTAATCTGCGCAAGATTTTTTGATATGCTACAAACTATAAACCAAATGGAACTTTAACATTCTCAATACACTGTAATAAAATATTATAGGATGAGTAAAGAGTAGAGGCAGAACTAGTTATACACTAGAACAAGTTAAGAAACACAGGTAGAGGTTACAGTTTTCATTTCTCTCACTAGTTATTTCTACTACTAGGTATGCTGATTTATTTATGACTTCCTTCATTACAGTATTCAGTCATTTTCCCTTAGCTTTAGGCTAGGATCTTGATTGATTAAGGTTCTTTGTCTTGTGAGGGGATCCATTTTTTCATTCCCAAGGAATTTATGCCCTTAGTGCTTCTTATTGAATAAAATTACAACCGTCTTTGGTAAAATTTTTCACTAATCAAAACAGTGGAAGAGGTGTGCAGGGAACCCAAGTTTCCCCCTTATGCTTTCCTGCTCTATCCTTGAAGGTCAGGTTTAATTGCCTCAGCCAGTACAATTTATGCCAGTTCTCTTAATCATACATTGGACATGGCCAGATTTCAAGTCAGTGAAACCAAAACAAAATAAATTATCTTGTAGGAATGGTTCTTCCCTTGGCTTCTTAAATCTCCATAATAAAAGAAACAACCTCAACATAATAAATGCCATATATAAAAATTCTACAGCTAACATACTTAAAGGGGAAATACTAAAAGATTTTCTCTAAGGTCAAGAATAAGACAAGGATGCCCATTTTCACCACTTCTGTTCAAAATGTACTGGAAGTCCTACCAAAAGCAACCAGGCAAGAAAAAATATAAACTAAAAGGCATTCAAATTGGAAAGGAAGAAGTGAAATTATCTCTGTTCACAGGTAAGAAATCTTATATGTAGAAAATCTTGAAGATTCCACACACTCACCAAAAACATTACAACTGTTAAACAAATTCAACAAAGTGGCAGAATACAAAATCAACATGAAAAAATCAGTTAAATTTCTATACACTAGCAGTGAATAATCAGAAAAGGAAATTAAGAAAATAATTCCATTTACAATAGCATAAAATAGATAAAATACTTAGGAATAAACTTAACCAAGGAGGCAAAAAATTTGTACACTGAAAAGTAGAAAATATTGCTGAAAGAAATTAAAGATGACAACAATAAACAGAAAGACATTTTGTATTCATGGAGTGAAAGAAATAATATTAAGATGACAATAGTACTCAAAGCAATCTTCAGATTCAATGTAATCCCTATCAAACTACTAAGAATGTTTTTGCAGAAACAAAAAAATCCATCTTAAAATTCTATGGAAGCTTAAGGAACCCCAAAGAGCAAAGACAGTCTTGAAAAAAGGGAACTAATTTGAAGATTTCACACCACCTGATTTTGAAAGTTACTACAAAACTACAGTAATTAAAGCAGTAATTAAAGTTACTACAAAACTACAGTAATTAAAGCAGTGTGGTACTGGCATAAAGGCAGAAATATAGACCAATAGAGTAGAATGAAGAACCCAGATATAAATCTTCACACATATAACCTTTGATAAGGATATCAAAACCATTCAATAGGGAAAGGACAGCCTCTTCTTCAACAAATGTTGTAGAGAAAGCTGGCTATTCACATGAAAATAAACAGAGTTGGATCCTTTCCTTATACTGTATTGAAAGTCAACTGAAAATGGATCAAAGGCCTAAATATAAGAGTTAAAACTACAAAACTCTCTGAAGAAAACATAAGGCAAATCTTCATGATCATGGATTTGGCAATGATTCCTTGGATAAGATGAGAGAAGCACAGGCAACAAAAGAAAAAAATAGGTAAATTAGGCTACATCAAAAAGGACATTATCAAGAGTGAAAAAGCAACCCACAGAATGAGAGAAAATATTTGCAAATCATATGTCTGATAAGGGATTGATATCTAGAATATATAAAGAACTCTTAGGTCTCAACATTTCTCCAAGGAAAATATATAAATGGCCAATATGCACATGAACAAACTTAACATCATTAATCATTAGGGAAATATAAATTAGAACCAAAATGAAATATAATTTTATACACATTAAGGTCACTGTTATTAAAAAAAAAAACCACAAACCCAAAACAGAAATAGCAATTGTAGGAGAAGATGTAGGTTAGGAAAAATTGGACCTTTGTACACTCATGGTGGGAATGTAAAATGGTGCAGCTGCTGTGGAAAACAGTGGTGGTTCCTCAAACTTTAAAAAATAGAATTGCCAAATGATGCAGCAATTCCACTTCTGGGTATAAACCCAAAATAAATGAAAGCAGACCCTCAAAGAGATATTTGTACACCCATGCTCATAGCAGCATTATTCTAGGTAACCAAAAGGTAGAAGCAACCCACATGTTCATCGACAGATGAATGGATAAACAAAATACGGTATATACATACTATGAAATACTATTGTCTTAAAAAGAAAGAAAATTCTGACCCATGGTACAACGTGAACGAAACTTGAAGAATGGACAAATCCTATATGATTCTACTTTTATGAGGTACCTAGAATAGTCAAATTCATAGAAACAGAAAGTAGAACGGTGATTGCCAGAGACTGAGGGGAAGAGAAAGTGAGGAGTTATTGTTTAATGGGCATAGAGTTTCAGCTTAGGAAAATAAAGCCCCGGAGAGGGATGGTGGTGACAGTTACACAATGTAAATGTATTCATGCCACTGAACTCTATGCTTAAAAATGGCTAAAATGCTGAATTTTATGCTATGTATATTTTACTACAATAAAAAATAAAACAAAACGACTTCTGTAACAGAAGAGTTCAGAGTCTTAGGGATATGAAACCATTAAGTGTAACTATGAACATGTTATAGATTGATGGATTCTAACTAATAGTAGTAGACACTATATCCTGCAATTGAGCACCCAGTTCTAAAGAATTTTGACTTTCAGTATTCTGCAGCTTGGTCTTCAATTATTATTTTCCTTGTTATCTAAAGTTAGTGTTTTTAGATAATGGGGGAATAAAATAAGATCAGGGAATCCCACTGACACTTTCTCATTGCTTTACTTCTTTCAATGCGAAATTTATGAGTGGTAATATTAAGATGCATAAAGCTAATACTAAGACATGGTGGTCCTGTTGCAGAATTACAAATGGAGAATGCTAATTAAAATCAGATTCGTTAAAGGGTGTATGCTGGAAATGACAAATTGCTGCCCAGTCTTCATCTAAAGACTGCTTGAGTTAATCTGCTTTACACCAGCAGCTGACACATCTGCTGAAGGCAGATGCCACCTTGGGAACCTGGAATTGGTGGCTGCAGTTAACAAATTCAACTCCCAGCCGAGGCAGCAGACTGCATAGCTTATCTCTAAGCTTGGTGGAACATGTGTTGAAAATCCCTGAAAAAACAGACAGACCCCTGAAGTAGGAGTCATCAGTATTTCAAGCACGGCTCTGCTACTGGGACCATCAGGAAATCACTCACTCCCTCTGAGTTGAATTTCCTCATCTGTAAATCAAGGTTGTTTTTGCCCATCCTTTTCATTTCTAAAAGCCCATGATCGACTACTGATCCACCCCCATATATTAGGAATCTTAAAGTGGTTCATGGAATAATAGTAGTGAGGCAACCAGGCTGATCCATAGATTTTTGTGGGACTAGGAATAAATCCATCCAAAATATTTTAAACTCTTTAAGAGAAAGATACACTTGGTATATATACAGAAACATTAAACTATAAAACCAATGAATGCTGATGATGACTCTGCTTTGATTTAGGGGCTTGAATACATGTATAAAAGCAGGTTTTATTTACATTATTCTCTGTACTTGATTGTCTTATTACATATAAATAATGCTCTCTTCCTTTTTGATGCAATGATTGAACAGACCTCATAGAGGAGAATGAGAATTTATTCTTCCCTTTTGTCCAAATGGGTTCGAGGATGCTGACACATCTCTCTCCAGCTAATGCTCTCTTTGATCCTTTTCCATAAAAGACTTCCCACTACCTAATCATCTTCAGGGTCTCCTGATCATTCAGTTTGGTCTTTCACTCAATGCCTTGAATTCAGTTCTCACTTTGGTACCTGCCCATATTTGTGGTCAAATCCCACCCATGCCCACATTCAAATAGCACTTTCAGGAAAGCCAGACTGGTTCACTCTATCTCCACGTGCCACAGTGGGGAGGTAGGAAGGATCTCTAAGCACTTTGTTTACTGGACCTTTCTTCTCTTTTTGGGGATGGCTACAGAACAAAAGCGTTTCTCTTTGTTCATTCTCTTTGTTTTAGGGGTACACTTTCTATAATACCACCAAAGTCTATATCAACAGCAGAAATAGTAGCACAATGAAAACTTTTTTTCTTTCTGTGCATATAATTCCAAATAATGGTGAATGACATCACTGGAATCATATCCAGCAAAATTTGCAATCATAAGACCTGACTTCAAGTGCATTGGCTTTGCTACTTATTAATTCCAAGCCCTTGGGGAAGTATTTAGCCTCTGTTAAATACCTTGATTCTGTGGCTTCCTTGGTGGGGTAGTGATTAAGAATCTGCGTGCCAATGCAGGGGGCACGGGTTCGGTCCCTGGCCTGGGAAGATCCCACATGCCGCGGAACAACCAAGCCCGTGCACCACAACTACTGCAGCCCACGTGCTGTGCTCCGCAATAAGAGAAGCCACTGCAATGAGAAGCCCGTGCACCGCAACGAGAACTCAACACCGCCAAAAAAAAAAAAAAGAAAAGACTTAGATTCCGTTTCTTCATCTTTTAATGGAGAATTAACTGATAATGACTAGAAAGAATCTATTAAAAATTTCTAGCATGGTGTCTGGACCTGGATACGCATCCAACAGATATTAATGGAAATCATCCTCCTTTGAGCTTATACTTCACAAATTGTTTATCTTTTCCTTACAAAATTATTTTTTTAACATCTTTATTGGAGTATAATTGCTTTACAATGTTGTGTTAGTTTCTGCTGTATAACAAAGTGAATCAGCTATATGTATACATATATCTGCGTATCCCGTCCCTCTTGTGTCTCCCTCTCACCCTCCCTATCCCAGCCCTCTAGGTGGTCACAAACCATCAAACTGATCTGCCTGTGCTATGCGGCTGCTTCCCACTAGCTACTTTACATTTGGTAGTGTATATATGTCAATGCCACTCTCTCACTTCATCCCAGCTTACCTTTTCACCTCCCCATGTCCTCAAGTCCATTCTCCATGCCTGTCTTTATTCCTGTCCTGCCCCTAGATTCATCAGAACCACTTTTTTTTTTTTTTAGATTCCACATATATGTGTTAGCAAACGTATTTGTTTTTCTCTTTCTGACTTACTTCACTCTGTATGACAGACTCTAGGTCCATCTACCTCACTACAAATATTTCAAATTTGTTTCTTTTTACGGCTAAGTAATATTCCATTGTATATTTGTGTCACATCTTCTTTATCTATTCATCTGTCGATGGACACTTAGGTTGCTTCCATGTCCTGGCTATTGTAAATAGTGCTGCAATGAACATTGTGACAAAGTTATGTTGATAGATAGGCTGCTTCGAAGCCTGGTATTTATTATAGTTGCTGCATAGGTGGGTAAATTGTTCTTTGCAAAAACTTAAAATCCCACTTCCTATCATAGTCATTATTTTGTACAGCTAGTATGAAAATTTTCCAACAAATGACAATAACTTTTTTTTTCCTTTTTTTTTTTTAAACATCTTTATTGGGGTATAATTGCTTTACAATGGTGTGTTAGTTTCTGCTTTATAACAAAGTGAATCAGCTATACATATACATATGTTCCCATATGTCTTCCCTCTTGCGTCTCCCTCCCTCCCACTCTCCCCATCCCACCCCTCCAGGCTGTCACAAAGCACCGAGCTAATATCCCTGTGCCTTGCGGCTGCTTCCCCCTAGCTATCTACCTTACTACGTTTGTTAGTGTGTATATGTACATGACTCTCTCTCGCCCTGTCAAAACTCACCCTTCCCCCTCCCCATATCCTCAAGTCCGTTCTCCAGTAGGTCTGCGTCTTTATTCCTGTCTTACCTCTAGGTTCTTCATGACATTTTTTTCCCTTAAATTCCATATATATGTGTTAGCATACGGTATTTGTCTTTTTCTTTCTGACTTACTTCACTCTGTATGACAGACAATAACTAATTGTGGACTGTTCTTTGTGGATATTAACCTTTTTATTGTAAAAAAAATCTTGATTCTATTCTCTCCCTTTTTTTAGTTCACTGCAGATTATGTCTGGAAGCTGAATTTCATTAAATTAATGTTTTCACCCATGGACCATCCAAAACAATCTATATACCAGGGCCACACCCTGGGAAATTCTGATTCAGTGCCAGCTGATGTTTAGTAATACATAATTTGGAAATACTCCAGAAGCTATTATGATGTACATTTCTGATTAATAAGAGCTGAATTAAATCAGTGCAGGAGAGCGTGGGCTATTACAAAGCTCAGCAGGTTTCTCAGTATCATTCTTGAGTTTTGGATTCTTGTGCATAGTTCCATAAAGATGAGAATAGAATTTTAATTGAGTTTATATTTCCATGGGAACAAGAAAACCAGTGCTCCTTCATGTTCCCAGTTATATCTATGAAAATGTATCCTATTGTTCACTCCAAACTGCTGCAATGCAGTGCACGCTACTGAAATGAATTTTCTGCTTTAAGTTACCCATAATAGAATACAGCTTGCGGGTTTGTAATTGTATCTGTGCGAGGTTTTCCATCTCCTTGGATTATCCTCACAGACAAAGAATTTTAGAGCTGATGTCCACCACTCTGATTTTGCAAATAAAGTAATTGAAACCTATAGTGAATAATGATTTTGCCTAAGGTAACACAGCTAGGTGACGTTTTTATCTGTTTTGGGTATACCACATGTAACTAACTCCTATTTTTCTTGCAGGGTGGAGGAACAAATACATTTTATAAAAAGGGAAATTGTCAAAGCACAACAGAACTGTCAGCAAACTTCAAAGAATCCAAGATATTTATTATACTCCACAGGTCATAATACTTTTCTGATTCCTTTCTTTTTCTACCAATCTTCTAATTAAAATAAAACCTACTGGCAATTTGTAAAGTGTAAAGCATAATGTAATACTGTTCTGTTTTTCTCTAGTCATAAAGAAGAACAACATCTTGTCAATCACCCTTCAATCACAACAGAGTAGTAGACAGAGAAACTTGGATTTTTTATTATTTTGTTTCTAACCAGTATGTTAAATTTGTAAAACACACGTAAAATAATAATGGGATACTTGGTTTTAGAATCCAATTTATTTTTATATAGTTTTTCATAGACATTCTCACAAGATGCTTGTTGGAGAGTGAGTTGTGAACAAAACAGATATAAGATGTTAATATCTTCTTTTCCTTTAGTTTTTTCCCTCTTTACGTAATATTGAGTATATTCAAAAAAAGTTTATACCTGCTACCTACTATAAAAAATAATAAGACAAACACCCGTCAAACCACTGCCAGCTTAAAAAGTAGAAAATTACCATTATCTTTGAAATTTCTTATTTGTCCTACACTTACTCTATTATCTCTCCATTGGAAATAACAAATATACTGAATTTGGGGTTTATCATTCCTTTGTTTTTTTAATAGTTCTATTATATACAAGCGGACCTTGAGATATTGTGGGTTCAGTTCCAGACCAACCACAGTAAAATGACCATTGCAATAAAGTGAGTCACATGAATTTTTTGGTTTCCCAGGGCATATAAAGGTTATGTATACACTAAGCTGTAGTCTATTAACTGTACAATAGCATTATTTCTAAAAATATACAAACCTTAATTTAAGAATACTTTATTGCCAGGAAATGCTAACCATTATCTGAGTCTTTAGTGAGTCATAATCTTTTTATTGGTGGAGGGTCTCGCCTTGATGATGATGGTTGCTGAGTGATCCGGGTGGTGTTGCTGAAGGTCAGGGTAGTTGTGACAATTTCTTAAAATAAGACAGCAATGTTGTTGTCTGTTAATGCCTGATAATGTTAATATTTTGACTTCTCATGAATCACGAATGTTCTTAATGGCGTCTAGAATAATGATCCTCTTCAGAAAGTTTTTAATTGACTTTGACCAGATCCAACAGAGGAATCACTATCTATGGCAGCTATAGCCTTGCAAAATATATTTCTTAAATAATACGACTTGAAAGTCAAAATTACTCCTTGGTCCATGGGCTGCAGAATGGAGGTTGTGTTAGCAGGTATGAAAACAGTATTAATCTCATTGTTCATCTCCATCAGACCTCTTGGGTGACCAGGAGCATTGTCAACGAGCAGTACTGTTTTGAAAGGAATTTTTTTTTTTTCTGAGCAATAGTTTTCAAGAGTGAGCTTAAAATATTCTGTAAACCATGTTGTAAACAGAAGTACTATCATCCAGGCTTTGTTGCTCCATTTATAGAGCACAGGTAGAGTAAATTTAACATAATTCTTAAGGGCTCTAAGATTTTTCATATATGGTAAATGAGCATTAGCTTCAACCTAAAGTCAGCAGCCTCATTAGCCCCTAATAAGGGAGTCAGTGTGTTCTTTGACACTTTGAAGCCAAGCATTGACTTCTCCTCTCTAGCTATGAAAGTTTTAGGTGACATCTTTTTCCAATATAAGGCTGTTTAATCTACATTGAAAATCTGTTGTTTAGTGTAGCTACCTTCATTCATTATCTTAGCTAGATATTTTGGGTAACGTGCTGCTGCTGCTACATCAACACTTGCTGCTTCACATTGCACTTTTATATTATGAAGATAATTTCTTCCTTAAACCTCATGAAGCATCCTCTCTTAGCTTCAAACTTTTCTTCTGCTGCTTCCTCACCTCTCTCAGTCTTCACAGAATGAATGCCCTCCTTAAGGGCAGATATTAGGTCTTACAAGTCTTAGTATTTATTTTATAATTCTTTACACTCATAATTTGAAGAGTTCATGGCACTTGTAAGGGTATAAACATATATCAGTTATCAGGTTATCTACAAATGAGAGTTTGCTATATACTGTGTATAAGTTAAAATTTTCTGGTAGAATTTTAACTAGATAATCAAGAAAAGAAATCAAGGTTAAAATATATCAGTGTATAAGGGAATAAACTATAAAGTTGCAACAAATAACCTAGTGCAACAAGTAACACATTCCTTCAAATTAAATCTTCCTTGAATTAATGTCATCTTACAATTATGGGAGACCAAAAATTTTTTTTCCAAAAATTAGACACTTGGGGACTTCCCTGGTGGTCTAGTGGTTAAGAATCTACCTTCTAATGCAGGGAATGTGGGTTCAATCTCTGGTCGGGGAGCTAAGATCCCACATGCCACAGGGACAACTAATCCTGTGAGCTGCAACTACTGAACCATGTGCTCTGGAGCCCATGCACCACAACTAGAGAACCTGTGCACTGCAACTACTCTGTCTGTGCACTCTGGAACCTGTGCACCACAATTAGAGAGCCCACACGCCACAACTACTGAGCCCAGACACTCTGGAATCCATGTGCTGCAACTACTGAGCCCTACTGAGTCCACGCACCACAACTAGAGAGAAGCCGGCATGCCACAACTAGAGAAGCCCATGTGCCACAACTACTGAGCCCACATGCTCTAGAGCCTGTGCGCCACAACTAGACAGCCCGTGTGCCACAACTACTGAGTCAGCGTGCTGCAACTACTGAGCCCACGATCTGACACCTGCACACCACTAGTAGAGAGCCCATGCACCACAACTACTGAACCCATGTGCTCTGGAGCCCGTGTGCCACAACTAGAGAGAAACCCATGCACTGCAGCTAGAGAAACCTGCGTGCTGCAATGAAGATCCCGCAATGAAGACCCGATGCAACCAAATAAATAAATATATTTTTTTTTTAAATGAGAGACATGTTTTGATGTGATAAATTATGAGGGTCGGAGCTGAATCACATTTATCCAATTCTGTAATCATATTGAAAGAGTCCAACCAATGGTGTTCAGAATATTAAACTGTGGCATAAAAAAAATTGTTGCTTATCCAAAGTTATTGAGCATGATGATTGCAAAATCAAAGAAAGTTGTCTCCTGACAGTCAGTACAGAACTAATCCTGAGAACTCACTTCTTCTATGAGGTTTTTACAAGTGGAAAATAAGGTGAAAGGAGAGAAAAGAAAGGAGAAGCGAATGGAGAAAGTTTTTTCTTTGTTTTTTGTTTTGGTTTGTTTTTAACTAGCGGAGGTCTAGAACTCTCAGGGCAAAATTAATGACTCACATTTTCTCCATTTTATCACAATGGATGATAATTTCATATGTATGCATGATTTTTTTTCAATCTGTTCCATAACTGCAGTGTTTACTTCAGCTGTGTCTTCTGAAAGTGAAAAAATTTAAATAAAGCAGTAGTTTAAAAAGGCATATTTCATTCAATTCATTTAAAAGCATTCCTTTGATTCTACAGATTGGGTGTTGCTGTTCAAAAGGAGAGAAAAACACTGGAACCTTAAGGGATGTTCATTCAAGAGCAGACAGTAGCTGATTTATCTTATCTCCCAAATGATATGGCTGTTTCCACATGACACCAAATAAACTTTCGAAAAAGGGAGAAAAATCAGTCAATTACTTTTTTCTTTATAAATGAGATAAATCAAACACTCAGTGCATTTTTGTTTACTGAAAGATTTATTTTCAGTTGAGTTGTGTGATCAGTTAGTCAGAGTGTAGCAAAATTTCAAATTCTTACTAATGTATTTTGCTTCTGTGAAATTACAAATTTCTTCTCTTGTGAAGCTTTTCAATAGATGACAGTTTAATCTGTGACAAATCTGTGGCAAAGCAATCTGAAAATAATACTAAGATGGTGCCTGCACATCAGAGTTTGAATAGTTATACAAATTGGATATTTCAAAATTTATTATGCTGGCAACAACTCCACGGATCCATCTCATTTATCTATTTGTTTATTTATATCTTTAAGGCATAGCTCAGTACTCGGCACATAGTAAGTGTTTAATCTGTTCTTGTTGATAGTAGAGACTTTTTAAAAATATTCAATTTTATATCATGAATATTACACCTTAAGGAAATAACTTCTGGAATATTGTATTGTGAGACAGTTTATCAGCTGAAGACATAAGTAGGATTTTGGTAAAGAAAGTTACTCTTACAAGGATTCTAATTAACATAGAAATTATATATAAATGAATCCAATATTTTCCATTGAAGAAACTGATAGGAAAATTAATATGAGTATTAAATAAAATATTCTTTCTGATTTAAATAAAATAATCTTTGCCAGATGGAGGGCAGAAGTGAGATGGAGCTGAGAAGAGTGTACTATGTATTCTAAATAAAATTATCTATATTGAAGTATTTTTTTCTGGTGCTTTTAGAGTTGTGAATAAGGAGCTCTGAATAATGTACAGTTATATATATATATATATATATATATATATATATATATATATATTTATATATTAGGATTTGCTTTCATTAGTTTAAAGAAACAAATTAGTTTGTATACACTGAGTCGACAACAAAGTGATAAATTGCTGAAATATTCTGTGTTCAAACTAAAATTTCAGAACTTTAATAAAAATCTTTAAAATTATTTATAAACCTACAAATTGCTCATATGTGCTATTTTCTAGAGAATTTTTCCTAGAAAATTCTAGGAAAATTTTAGAAAATTTTCTAAAATTTTCTAGAGAATTTTTCCTCTAAAAACAAGTATCTGAGTTAATTATTAAAATTATTTGTTCTTTTAGGTGAGAATTAAGTAACTGATACTCTAAGTAAGAAAAATGTTTCAGTAGATTTAACTTAGTTAAATATATTATTTTCTATACATTAATTTTGAATAATTAGTGCCTGATTACTTAAGTTATAGTTTTAAGTTTTAGAGGGTGAATAAACCTCTCTTAAAAGGTATATTTGTAAATTAAAAAATCTTAAAGGAAGCAAATATAATACTCAACATTCTAATCATTATGAGGATTGCCTTTCTGGGTTTCTACTCACCCCACTTCCCAGGAAAAAGCAAACCACTATAGGAAATCATGAAATCACAAAGGAAAAGAGAAAGAGAGGGAGAAAGGAAAAATGGAATTACAAAGCAACCAGAAAATAATTTTTAAAATGGCAATAGTAAGTCCATACCTATCCATTAATAGCTTGAAATGTAAACAGACTGAATTCTGCAATCAAAAGACATAGGAAGCCCAAATGGATTAAAAACAAAACAAAACAAAACAAAAAACAGGATACAATTATATGCTTCCTACAAGAGACTCACTTCAGCTTTAAGGACACACATAGACTGAAAGTGAAGGAATGGGAAAAGATATTCCATGCAAATAGAAACCAAAAGAAAGCAAGAATAGCTATACTTACATCAGACAAAATGGACTTTAAGCCAAACTATAACAAGCGACAATGAAGATCAATATATTATGATAAAAGAGTCAATTCATCAGAAGGATATAACATTTGTAAATATTCATAAACCCAACATAGGAGCACCTAAATATCAATATATAAAGCAAATATTAACATCTGAAGGGAGAAATAGGTAGCAATACAACAATAACAGGGGATATTTTAAAATTAATTTTTATTGGAGTATAGTTGATTTACAATATTGTAATAGCTTCTGCTATTCAGCAAAGTGAATCAGTTATATATATATATATATATATATATATATATATATATATATATATATATATATATATCTCCAATCTTTTTCAATTATTTTCCCATATAGGTCATTATAGAGTATTAGGTAGATTTCCCTGTGCTATGCAGTAGGTCTTTATTAGTTATCTATTTTATATATAGTAGTGCATATATGTCAATCCCAATCTCCCAATGTATCCCTCCCCATCCCCTTACCCCAACCCCCACATAACCATGTTTGTTTTCTACATCTGTGACTCTACTTCTGTTTTGTAAATAAGTTCACTTGAATCATTTCTTTAGATTCCACATATAAGTGATATCATATGATATCTGTCTTTCTCTGTCTGACTTACTTTATTTAGTATGATAATTTCCAGGTCCGTCCATGTTGCCACAAATAGCATTATTTCATTCTCTTTAATGGCTGAGTAATATTCCATTGTATATATGTTAATACATCTCCTTTATCCTTTCATCTGTAGATGGACATTTAGGTTGCTTTCTTGTCTTGGCTATTGTAAATTGTGCTGCAATGAACTTAAGGGTGCATGTATCTTTTTGAATTATGGTTTTCTCCATACATATGCCCAGGAGTGGAATTTTTGGATCATATGGTAGCTGTATGTTCAGTATTTTAAGGAACCTCCACACTGTTCTCCATAGTGTCTGTATCAATTTATATTCCCACCAACTGTGTAGGAGGGTTCCCTTTTCTCCACACCCTTTCCAGCATTTATTGTTTGCAGATTTTTTAATGATGGCCATCCTGACTGTTTTGAGGTGATGCCTTATTGTAGTTTAGATTTGCATTTCTCTAATAATTAGTAATGTCACACTTCTTTTCATATGCCTCTTGGCCATCTGTATGTCTTCTTTAGAGAAATGTCTATTTAGATATTCTGCTCATTTTTGGATTGGGTTGTTATGTTTTGTTTTTTAACGTTGAGCTACATGAGCTGTTTGTATATTTTGGAGATTAATCTCTTGTCAGTCGCTTCATTTACAAATATTTTCTCCCATTCTGTGGGTTGTCTTTTCATGTTGTTTATGGCTACCTTTGCTGTGCAAAAGATTTTAAATTTCATTAGGTTCCATTTGTTTATTTTTGTTTTTATTTTCATTACTCTAAGAGGTGGATCAAAAAAGACCTTGCTGCAATTTATGTCAGAGAGTGTTCTGCCTATGTTTTTCTCTAAGTGTTTTATGGTATCTGGTATTACATTTAGATCTTTAATCCATTTTGAGTTTATTTTTTTGTAAGGAGTAGGGAGTGTTCTAATTTCTTTCTTTTATATGTAGCTGTCCAATTTTTCTAGCACAGCTTATTGAAGAGGCTGTCTTTTATCCATTGTATATTCTTGTCTCCTTTGTCAGAGATTAGGTGACCATAGGTGGGTGGATTTATTTCTGGACTTTCTATTCTGTTACATTGATCTGTATTTCTGTTTTTGTGCCAGTATCATACTGTTTTGATGACTGTAGCTTTGTAGTATAGTCTGAAGTTGGGGAGTCTGATTCCTCTAGCTCCATTTTTCTGTTTCAAGATTGCTTTGGCTATTTGGGGTCTTTTGTGTTTCCATACAAATTGTAAAATGTTTTGTTTTAATTCTGTGAAAAATGAATAGCAGGGGATTTTAATACCCATTTCAACAATGGATAAATCATCCAGACAGAAAATCAATTTTAAAAAGTTTGATTTGAAATACATATTAGACTAGATGGGCCAAAAAGACATATATAGAGTATTCCATCCATTAACAGCAGGATACACATTCTTCTCAAATGTACATGGAAGATTCTCTAGGATAGATCATATATATGTTAGACCACAGAAAAAGACTTAATACATTTAGAAAAGTTTGAAATCATATCAAGCATTTTTTCTGACCACAGTGATATGAAACTAGAAATCAGTTATAAGAAGAAAATTAGAAAATTCACAAATAAATGGAAATTAAACAACATGCTACTGAAAAACTAATGGTTCAAATAAAAATCAAAAAATAAATTTAAAAACATTTATCTTGAGACAAATGAAAATGGAAACATACATACCAAAACTTATGGGATGCAACAAAAGCAGTTCTATGAGGGGATTTTACAGTGATAACCACCTACATTAAGAAAAAAGAAAGATCTCAAGTAAACAACCAAATTTATATCTGAAGGAACTAGAAAAAGAAGAACAAAGAAACAGAGACTAGGGGTTTCCCTGGTGGCGCGGTGGTTGAGAGACCGCCTGCCGATGCAGGGGACACGGGTTCGTGCCCCGGTCCGGGAAGATCCCACATGCCGTGGAGCGGCTGGGCCCGTGAGCCATGGCTGCTGAGCCTGCGCATCTGGAGCCTGTGCTCTGCAATGGGAGAGGCTGCAACAGTGAGAGGCCCGCGTACTGCCAAAAAAAAAAAAAAAAAAGAAACAGAGACTAAAACATTTTGTAGAATGATTACTAATAAGGAGATTGAATCAGTAATAAAAACCTTCCAACAAACTAAAATCTACAATCTGATGGCTTCACTGATGAATTCTACCTAAAATTTAAAGAGCTATCACTAACCATTCTCAAACTCCCCCAAAAAATAGAAGAGAAGGGAACACTTCCAATCTTATTTTATGTGGTCTTTATTTAAAAAGAGAAAAAAATCATTGAAAACATAACTCAAATAATTAGTTTGATCAACTACACTTGAAAGTGTAGCATTTATTTCATATTCTGGTTGTTTGGTTATCTCACTAGATTTTTCTATTTAAAACTGAAAAAAAAAAAGAAATTGTACAACAAAATATAACTACATTTTAGATCTTATTTTCTTTCATCCCTCTTCCCTGTGTATATATGTATTTATATGGTAAATAATATGTATACTTGTAATTAAATATGTATATAATATGTATATTAAAATTATATACATATAATTTTTAAAGAATTTTATTGAGATATGATATGACACACAAAATCTGTACATATTTGATGTACACAATTTTATGAGTTTAGATATATGCATATACCCATGAAACATTACCATAATATATGCCATAAACATATACATCACCCCAAAAGTTTCCTCCTGCCTTTTGTATTTATTATTATTATTACATTTTGTGATTAAAAAATCATTTAATGTAAGATCTACCCTCTCAGCAAAATTTTAATTATACAATGCATATTATAAACTATAGGCACTATGCTGTATATTAGATCTTTAAGACTATTCATCTAATATAAATGAAACTTGGTACCCTTTGACTAATATCTCCCCATTTTCACTTTCTCCCAGACTCTTGCAACCACCATTCTACTCCCTGCTTCTATGAATTTGAATATTTTAGATTTCTCATGTAAGTGGTAATGTGTGGCTACCCATTGCAATCACATGAGGTTTTATTATATTTTTTAAAAAAATCAGTGATGTCTGAATACCACCCCTAGAGATTATGATGTATTTGATCTCAGGAACAAGGTAGACATCAAGTCCTCAGATAGTTCACGTAGATAAAAAGAAAATACCCTTTAGAAAAATACTCAGAGATGCATTTCTTGGCTTAAGAGATTACGAAGTTGCTGGCTTGACACTTGTTTTCATATGTTTATGCCTGCTCAAGTTAAGGTAATTATGAGTGATACTTACCAATTCTTATATTTTTTCATATAACATAAAATACATGAAGAAATTACACATTTGCCTTAAACAAGGAGAATATGAGTATATATAAAAATGAGGACAAAGACTAAAATGTGAACTTGAATAAAATGAGAATTGATTTAATGTCTTCAGGTGTACTGAGGAACTCTTCCTCTGGCATGTTTAGAATTATTGTTTAAGTGACGTAGTATTTTTGGCTCTAATAATCTTTAATAGAATAGAAGTGTTCACTTATGACTGATTCAGTTATTGCTGTTTTGCATGGATTCTTACACTTTATTTCAAGATCTACCAAGGTCGACTACTCAGGTATACATTTTCATTAGTGGCTCCCTTAGAGAATGTAGAAGCAATAATCAACAAGAGATCTCATCATGATTCATCAATATTAGAGATTTTCAATTACTTAAAATGTACACACTGAAAATGTGTGAGCCAAAAGAGAGAACAATGAAATCCTCTTTATCTGATTTTAAAATTCATATAGAAACACAAAGCACCCTAAATAACCCTGAAAAATAACAGATTTGAAAGTCTGACAATTTATTTCAAGACTTATTAAAAAGCTACTACTATAGACAAGAGTAGTATTAACATAAACATAGATAAATAGATCTAGTGAATAGAATTGAGAGTCAAGAAATAGACATATATATAGTTAGTTAGTTAATTAGTTAATTTTTGACAAAGTTACAGAGGGAATTTAATGGAGAAAGAATTGTCTTTTCAACAAATGGTGTTGGAAAACTGAATATCCATATTAAAAAAAATTAATAAACTTGATCTATACCTCCTTCTCCTTATAAAAATTTACTAAAGTGGTCCATAGACCTAAATATAAAATCGAAGAATATAAAATTTCTACAACAAAACATAAGAAAAAACCTTTATGAATTTGGGTTAGGCAGAGATTTCTTAAATATGACATCAAAAATATTAGCCATAAAAGAAAAAGTGATAGATAGCACTTCATCAAAATTAAGAACTTGCTGTTTTACAAAAGATAGTGTTGAGAATGAAAGGTAAGACATAAATTAGGAGAACAGATTTGCAAATCACATGCCTAAGAAAGAACTTGTAAACTATATTAAAAACTCACAAAACTCAAAAAGACACAAAAACCTAACACAAAATGGATAAAAGATTTAAATAGACTTTTCTTCAGAGAAGATATGCAAATATCAAATAAATGTATGAAAAAATGCTCAACATTATTAGTCATTAGGGAAATGAAAAATAAAATCACAATAAAATACCAGTATATACCTATTAAGAAATCAAAATTAAAAAGACTGACTATACCAAGTGCAGGCTAGGAAGTGGAGCAACTGGAGCTCTCATACACTGGAGGTGGAAATGTAAAAGGATACAGCTACTTTAGAAAACCTTGGAGAGTTTCATAATGTTATTTATACTCTTACCATAAGGCTCAACAATCTCACTCTTAGGCATTTACACAAGTGAAATGTAATTTTGTGCTCTCACAAAAATCTGTGCACGAATATTTGAAGTGGCTTTATTCATAATTGCTCCAACTGGAAACCACCCAAATGGCCTTCATCTGGAGAATGGATAAACAATTCTGGCACATCCATACAAAGGAATAATACTGCTACTTAGTAATGTGTGAACTGCTGATACAAAAGACAACATAGATGATTATTAAATGCATTATACTAAGTAAAAGAATCCAAAATCAAAAGGCTACATACTATGATTCCATTCTTTTTTTTTTAAACATCTTTATTGGAGTATAATTGCTTTACAATGTTGTGTTAGTTTCTGCTGTATAACTAAGTGAATCAGCTATATGTATACATATATCCCTGCATCCCATCCCTCTTGTGTCTCCCTCCTACTCGCCCTATCCCACAGCTCTAGATGGTCACAAAGCACTGAGCTGATATCCCTGTGCTATGCAGCTTCTTCCCACTAGCTACTTTACATTTGGTAGTGTATATATGTCAATGCCACTCTCTCACTTCATCCCAGCTTACCTTTCCACCTCCCCGTGTCCTCAAGTCCATTCTCTACGTCTGTGTCTTTATTCCTGTCCTGCCCCTAGGTTCATCAGAACCACTTTTTTTTATTATTTTAGATTCCATATATATGTGTTAGCATATGGTATTTGTTTTTCTCTTTCTGACTTAGTTCACTCTGTATGACAGTCTCTAGGTCCATCAACCTCACTATAAATAACTCAATTTCATTCCTTTTTATGACTAATATTCCATTGTATAAATGTGCCACATCTTCTTTACCCCTTCATCTGTCAATGGATACTCTTAGGTTGCTTCCATGTCCTGGCTATTTTAAATAGAGCTGCAATGAACATTGTGGTAAATGACTCTTTTTGAATTATGGTTTTCTCAGGGTATATGCCCAGTAGTAGGATAGCTGGGTCATATGGTAGTTCGATTTTTAGTTTTTTAATGAACCTCCATACTGTTCTCCATAGTGGCTGTATCAATTTATATTCCCACCAACAGTGAAAGAGGGTTCCTTTTCTCCACACCCTCTCCAGCATTTATTGTTAGTAGATTTTTTTGATGATGGCCATTCTGACTGGTGTGAGGTGATACCACAGTGTAGCTTTGATTTGCATTTCTCTGATGAATACTGATGTTGAGCATGCTTTCATGTGTTTGTTGGCAATCTGTATATCTTCTTTGGAGAAATGTCTATTTAGGTCTTCTGCCCATTTTTGGAATAGGTTGTGTGTTTTTTGATATTGAGCTGCATGAGCTGCTTGTAAATTTTGGAGATTAATCCTTTGTCAGTTACTTCATTTGCAAATATTTTCTCCCATCCTGAGGGTTGCCTTTTTGCCCTGTTTATGTTTTCCTTTGCTGTGCAAAAGCTTTTAAGTTTCATTATGCCTCATTTATTTTTTTTTCCATTTCTCTAGGAGGTGGGTCAAAAAAGATCTTGCTGCGATTTATGTCATAGAGTGTTCTGCCTATGTTTTCCTCTAAGAGTTTTATAGTGTCTGGCCTGACATTTAGGTCTTAATCCATTTTGAGTTTATTTTTGTATATGGTGTTAGGGAGTGTTCTAATTTCATTCTTTTACATGTAGCTGTCCAGTTTTCCCAGCACCACTTATTGAACAGGCTGTCTTTTCTCCATTGTATGTCATTGCTTCCTTTGTCAAAGATAAGGTGACCATATGTGTGTGGGTTTATCTCCGGGCTTTCTATCCTGTTTCACTGATTTATTTTTCTGTTTTTGTGCCAGTACCATACTGTCTTGATTACTGTACCTTTGTAGTATAGCCTGAAGTCAGGGAGCCTGATTCCTCCACCTCTGTTTTTCTTTCTAATGATTGCATTGGCTATTCGGTATCTTTTGTGTTTCCATACAAATTGTGAAATTTTTTGGTCTAGTTCTGTAAAAATGCCATTGGTAGTTTGACAGGGATTGCACTGAATCTGTAGATTGCTTTGGGTAGTACAATCATTTTCACAATGTTGATTCTTCCAAGCCAAGATCATGGTATACCTCTCCATCTGTTTGTATCATCTTTAGTTTCTTTCATTAGTGTCTTATAGTTTTCTTCATACAGGTCTTTTATCTCCATACGTAGGTTTCTTCCTAGGTATTTTATTTTTTGTTATTGCAATGGTAAATGGGAGTGTTTCCTTAATTTCTTTTTCAGATTTTTCATTATTAATATATAGGAATGCCAGAGATTTCTGTGCATGAATTTTGTATTGTGCAACTTTACCAAATTTATTAATTAGCTCTAGTAGTTTTCTGGTGGCATTATTAGGATTCTCTATGTATAGTATCATGTCATCTGCAAAAAGTGACAGCTTTACTTCTTCTCTGATTCAGATTCTTTTTATTTCTTTTTTGTCTCTGATTACTGTGGCTAAAACTTACAAAGCCATGTTGAATAATAGTGGTGAGAGTGGATAAACTTGTCTTGTCCTTGATCTTAGAGGAAATGGTTTCAATTTTTCACCATTGAGAATGATGTTGGCTGTGGGTTTGTCATATATGGCCTTTATTATGTTGAGGTAAGTTCCTCGCCTGCCTACTTTCTGGAGAGTTTTTATCATAAATGGGTGTTGAATGTTGTCAAAGCTTTTCCTGCATCTATTAAGATGAGCATCTGGTTTTTCTGCTTCCATTTGTTAATATGGTTTATCACATTAATTGATTTGTATATACTGAAGAATCCTTGCACTCCTGGGATAAACCCCACTTGCTCATGTTGTATGATCCTCTTAACGTCCTGTTGGATTATGTTTGCTAGTATTTTGTTGAGGATTTTTGCATCTATGTTCATCAGTGATATTGGCCTGTACATATTTTCTTTGTGACATCTTTGTCTGGTTTTGGTATCATGATGATGGTGGCTTCATAGAATGTGTTTCGGAGTGTTCCTCGCTCTGCTATAATTTGGACTTTGAGAAGGATAGGTGTTAGCTCTTCTCTAAATATTTGATAGAATTCGCCTGTGAAGCCATCTGGGCTCTTTTTTGTTGGAAGATGTTTAATCACAGTCTCAATTTCAGTGCTTGTGATTGGTCTGTATATTTTCTATTTCTTCCTGGTTCAATCTCAGAAGGTTGTGCTTTTCTAAGAATTTGTCCATTTCTTCCAGGTTGTCCATTTTATTGGCATATAGTTTCTTGTAGTAATCTGTCATTGTCCTTTTTATTTCTTCAGTGTCAGTTGTTACCTCTCTTTTTTCATTTCTAATTATATTGATTTGAGTCTTCTCTCTTTTTTTTTTTTCTTGTTGAGTCTGGCTAATGGTTTATCAATTTTGTTTATCTTCTCAAAGAACCAGCTTTTAGTTTTATTGATCTTTGCTATTGTTTCCTTCATTTCTTTTTCATCTATTTCTGATTTGATCTTTATGATCATTCCTTCTGCTAACTTTGGGGATTTTTTCTTCTCCTTTCTCTAATTGCTTTAGGTGTAAGTTTAGGTTGTTTACTTGAGGTGTTTCTTGTTTCTTGAGGTAGGATTGTATTGCTATAAAGTTCTGTCTTAGAATTGCTTTTGCTGTATCCCATAGGTTTGGGGTCATCGTGTTTTCATTGCCATTTGTTTCTAGGTATTTTTTGATTTCCTCTTTGTTTTCATCAGTGACCTATTGTTTATTTAGTAGTGTATTGTTTAGCCTTCATGTGTTTGTATATTTTACAGTTGTTTTCCCCTAGTTGACATCTAGCTTCATAGCATTGTCATCAGAATAGATACTTGGTACAATTTCAATTTTCTTAAATTTACCAAGGCTAGGTTTGTGACACAAGATATGATATATCCTGGAGTATGTTCCACGAGCACTTGAGAAGAAAGTGTATTCTGTTGTTTTTTGGATGGAATATCCTATAAATACCAACTAAGTCCATGTTGTTTAACGTGTCATTTAAAGCTTGTGTTTCCTTATTTATTTTCATTTTGGATGATCTGTCCATTGGTGAAAGTGGGGTGTTAAAATCTCCTACTGTGATTCTCTAACTGTCAATTTCCCCTTTAATGGGTGTTAGCGTTTGCCTTATGTATTGAGGTGTTCTTATGTTGGGTGCATAAATATTTACAGTTGTTTTATCTTCTACTTGGATTGATCCCTTGATCATTATGTAGTATCCTTCTTTGTCTCTTGTAATAGTCTTTATTTTAAATTCTATTTTGTCTGATATGAGAATTGCTACTCCAGCTTTCTTGTGATTTCCATTTGCGTGGAATACGTTTTGCCATCCTCTCACTTTCAGTCTGTTTGTGTCCCTAGGTCTGAAGTGGGTCTCTTGCAGACAGCATATATATGGGTCTTGTTTTTGTGTCCATTCAGCCAGTCTATGTCTTTGGTTACAGCAGTTAATCCATATTCATTTAAGGTAGTTATTGGTATGTATGTTCCTATTACCATTTTCTTAATTGTTTTGGTTTTGTTATTGTAGGTCTTTTCCTTCTCTTGTGTTCCCTACCTAGAGAAGTTCTTTTAGCATTTGTTGTACTGGTTTGGTGGTACTGAATTCTCTTAGCTTTTGTTTGTCTGTAAAGGTTTTAATTTCTCCGTTGAATCTGATGAGATCTTTGCTGGGTAGAGTAATCTTGGTTGTAGGTTTTTCCCTTTCATCACATTAAATATGTCCTGCTACTCCCTTCTGGCTTGCAGAGTTTCTGCTGAAAGAACAGCTCTTAAACTTATGGGGATTCCTTTGTATGTTATTTGTTGTTTTACCCTTGTTGCTTTTAAAATGTTTTCTTTGTATTTAATTTTTGATAGCTTGATTAATATGTGTCTTGGCATATTTCCCCTTGTATTTATCCTGTATGGGACTCTCTGCGCTCTCTGGACTTGATTATTTCCTTTCCCATATTAAGGAGGCTTTCAAATATAATCTCTTCAAATATTTTCTCAGTCCCTTTCTTTTTCTCTTCTTCTGGGAACCCTATAATTCGAATGCTGGTGTGCTTAATTTTGTCCCAGAGGTCTCTGAGACTGTCCTCAATTCTTTTCATTCATTGTTCTTTATTCTTCTCTGTGGTAGTTATTCTCACTATTTTATCTTCCAGGTCACTTATTCGTTCTTCTGCCTCAGTTATACTGCTATTGGTTCCTTCTAGAGAATTTTGAATTTCATTTATTGTGTTGTTCATCATTGTTTATTTGCTCTTTAGTTCTTCTAGGTCCTTGTTAATTGTTTCTTGCATTTTCTCCATTTTATTTCCAAGATTTGGGGTCATCTTTACTATCATTACTCTGAATTCTTTTTCAGGTAGACTGCCTATTTCTTCTTCATTTGTTTGGTCTGGTGGGTTTTTACCATGCTCCTTCATCTGTTGTGTGTTTCTCTTTCTTCTCATTTTGCTTAACTTACTGTGTTTGCGGTCTCCTTTTCACAGGCTGCAGGTTTGTAGTTCCTGTTGTTTTTGGTGTCTGACTTCAGTGGCTAAGGTTGGTCCAGTTGGTTGTGTAGGCTTCCTGGTGGAGGTGACCCGTGCCTGTGTTCTGCTAGATGAGGCTGGATCTTGTCTTTCTGGTGGGCAGCTCCACATCCTGTGGTGTGTTTTGGGGTGTCTGTGACCTTATTATGATTTTAGGCAGCCTCTCTGCTAATGGGTTGAGTTGTGCTCTTGTCTTGCTAGTCGTTTGGCATAGGTTGTCCAGCACTGTAGTTTGCTGTCTGCTGAGTGGAGCTGGGTCTTAGCGTTGAGATGGAGATCTCTGGGAGAGCTTTTGCCATTGATAATACGTGGAACTCGGCCCCCCCACCTCAGAGGCACAGGCCTGACACCCCGTCGGCGCACCAAGACCCTGTCAGCCACATGGCTCAGAAGAAAAGGGAGAAAAAAAAAAAGAAAAAAGTAATAATAAAATAAACTAAATTTATTAAAATAAAAATATTATTATAAATTAAAAAATAAAAAGTCATTAAAAAAAGAAAGAAAGAAAGAAGAGAGAAACCAAACCAATAAACAAATCCACCAGTGATAACAAGTGCTAAAGAAAAAAGAAAAAAAAAAACAAAAACGGACACACAGAACCCTGGGACAAATATTAAAAGACAAAATCACACAAAGAAGCATACACACTCACAAAAACAGAAAAAGGAAAAAAAAATCTAACTATATATATATATATATATATATATAAAGGGAGAGACAAACACATCTACAAATGATAATAAACTCTAAGTACTAAACTAAAATTAACATAAACCCAGAAACAAATTAGATGCAGAAACAAACCCGAAGTCTACAGTTGCTCCTACAGTCCACCTCCTCAATTTGGGATGAATCGTTGTATATTCAGGTATTCCACAGATGCAGGGTACATCAAGGTGATTGTGGAGATTTAATCCGCTGCTCCTGAGGCTGCTGTGGGAGATTTCCCTTTCTCTTGTTTGTTTGCACAGCTCCTGGTTTGGATTTGCCCCCGCCTCTGCGTGTAGGTCGCCTGAGGGCGTCTGTTCTTCCCCCAGACAGGACGATGTTAAAGGAGCAGCTGATGCGGGGGCTCTGGATCACTCAGGCCGGGGGGAGGGAGGAGTACTGATGAGGGGCGAGCCTGCGGCGGCAGAGGCCGACATGACGTTGCACCAACCTGAGGTGCGCCATGCGTTCTCCCGGGGAAGTTGTCCCTGGGTCCCTGGATCCCAGGACCCAGGCATTGGCGGGCTGCAAGGCTCCCGGGAGAGGAAGTGTGGATAGTGACCTGTGCTCGCACACAGGCTTCTTGGTGGCAGGAGCAGCAGCCTTAGCATCTTATGCCCGTCTCTGGGGTCCAAGCTGATAGCTGGGGTCTGCGCTGATAGCTGCGGCTCGCGCCCGTCTCTGAAGCTCCTTTAAGCAGCGCTCTTAATCCCCTCTCCTCACGCACCAGGAAACAAAGAGGCAAGAAAAAGTCTTCGGCAGCTCCAGAATTTTACCCGGACTCCCTCCCGGCTAGCCGTGGCACACTAGCTCCTTTCAGGCTGTGTTCACACCGCCAGCCCCAATCCTCCCTGCGGACGGACGGAAGCCCGAGCCTCAGCTCCCAGCCCCACCCTCCCCAGCGGGGGAGCAGACAAGCCTCTGGGGCTGGAGAGTGCTGGTTGGCACCGATCCACCGTGCAGAAATCTCTCTGCTTTGCCCTCCTCACCCCTGTTGCTGTGCTCTCCTCCGTGGCTCTGAAGCTTCGCTCCTGCCACACCCCGTCTCCACCAGTGAAGAGGCTTCCTAGTGCATGGAAGCTTTTCCTCCTAAACAGCTCCCTCCCAGATATGCAGGTCCGGCACTATTTTTTGCCTGTTTTTTCTTTTGCTCTACCCAGGTATGTGGGGAGTTTCTTGCATTTTGGGAGGTCTGAGGTCTTCTGCCAGCGTTTAGTAGGTGTTCTGTAGGAGCTGTTCCACATGTAGGTGTATTTCTGATGTATTTGTGGGGAGGAAGGTGGTCTCCACTTCTTACTCCTCCGCCATCTTGAAGACCCAAAGCCTATGATTCCATTCTTAAGACATTCTTTTTTTTTTTTTACAACCTCACTTCTGAGTCTCACAAAGCCTTTATTTATTTATTTTAAAATTTTTATTGGAGTATAGTTGATTTACAATGTTGTGTTAACTTCCGGTATACAGCAAAGTGAATCAGTTATATATATACATATACCCACTTTTTTTGTATTATTTTCTCATATAGCTCATTACAAAGCATTGAGTTCCCTGTGCTATACAGTAGGTCCTTTATTATTTTATATATAGTAGCTTGTATATGTCAATCCCTATCTCCCAATTTATTTCTCCCCCTCATCTCCCCCTGGTAACCATGAGGTTATTTCTTATGATATTCTGGAAAAGGCAAAATTATAGGGAGATAAAACAGATCATTAGTTGTAAGGAACTGGGGGCTATTGGAGGGACTGACTACAAAGTGTTATGAGGTACTTTTTTAGAGTGAAGGAACTGGTCTACATTTTGATTGTGATGATGGTTACATGACCATGTGCTTGTCAAAATCTGCAGAATTATATATTACTAAAAAGTGTAAATTTTACTGTATATAAATCATACCTTAACTTTTTTAAGGGTGAAAATAAAGAGCAAACAAAAAACTCTGCATATGATGTCCCATTGCTTCCCTGATGAGTGTAATTCTGAATATACACGAAAATTACCCCATGTTGACTGTGCTGTTGTTGTATTACAACTCAGCTCTCAGTAACGCCCTGGATAACTGCTCTGTCCAGTGCTGACTCATTTGTACTTGAGCATCTAAGTCCTCCATCCTGGGCCTGACTTGAGATGCTGAGGATAAACTGAAGGGTGTGTGATATTTAATCTATAGAAGTCCAAAGGCCAAAGCAAGGACAAATTATGTTCCTTCACTGTGGGAGTGATTTAGGTCATACCCAAGGAAGAACTTCCCCACAGGTCAGTACTAGGAGATACTAAAAAGGTTGCAGAGGAAACTATTAGCACTTTTTTAGAACTCAAATGAAAGAATATGGGCATCTGACTCTCGTGAATTTTTTCATATATCACATACTTGTGAATACCTCCTTAGCACAAGGCTCAGGCAGGGCCCCAGGCACACAGATACAAAAGCTGAGTGAAGTTCTGTCCTCCATAAAAAGAGGGAAACTAGAGTATACAGTTGTGAAAATAAATCCAGATGCAGGTAGCTCAAATTATTGCTTCGGAACTGCCAGGCCGACACAGCCATCGTTCACAGAGATTCATCTCTCCCAACGGAATAAAATGTACTAAGTACTTCTAATTAAGTATACATTCAGGAAGCAAAGATATAGCATGATACCAAACAATAGCGATGCAGGTCTGTGGCATAAAAAGTATTCTAAGAACCAGGCTGACAATGTGATGAGTATTTTGTTCTCTTCATAAGACTGTCTTATTTCTTTTAACTGTCTCTCTAATTAGGGAATTAATACAATCTAGCTGACAGCTACATTACACCATCTACTTTTCTATAAATTATGCATAAAAATTTCACACACTGACTTACAAACACAAGTTTGAGATTAAAATGTTCCGTAATATGCTTGCTATGTTTCATGCAAAGTTAGTTTATTTAATGCATTCTCTTAGAAACTTTTTAACATCCTGTTGAAATTACAGTTTACATAAACATAAATCATTTGGTTAAGTCAATTAGTGTGGAGTATAAAGCAAATAAGGGTCCTAAACTGTTTATGGGCATTCTTTTCTGTGTTTACAACTGTAATTCTCAAAG
This sequence comes from Phocoena phocoena, assembly GCF_963924675.1. Lineage (NCBI taxonomy): Eukaryota > Metazoa > Chordata > Mammalia > Artiodactyla > Phocoenidae > Phocoena > Phocoena phocoena. The sequence continues at coordinate 22,813,678 of NC_089235.1, forward strand.
ACAAGCTTGAAGAGCCATCACTTCAGGAATCTGGAAATGTTCTGGCATCTGTTGTAAAGAGTGCAGTGTCCATGTTTACAGCAAAGGTGAGAGCTGAATTCTAACAGACCCAAAGCAACCCAGACAATATAGTCTCATTCGACACATACCTCATGGCCGTCAGTGGGAACATTATTGCTATTCTCATCTCAATTTCCTCAGGCTCTTACTCATGCCTTGTAGACACAGAGTGATTTATTGAGCAGTGTTAATGTCCTGAATTTATAGTTAACAAATAGCTATAGAACTCTGGGTTCATGGAATTTTAAGGTAGACAAAGTGGGGAAAGGAGGAAGGGAATTGTCACGTGACATGCTTGTTTCTAAGAAGGTGCTTTGATGTATTGTTTACATTAATTATCACAATAAGACCTAGAAATAGCTATTATATCAGAATAGACATAATATCCTCATGTCATATGTGAGTAATCTGATTTAGCTGCAATATCTATGGTTTTATCTAAAGAATATCTGCAAGAACCAGGAAGCCCTTCTCCCCAATATCCCTCTAACCCTAACCTACTCCCTTAAAGTTCCTGAGCCTCAGTGATTGGCTCCACTGGGTTCAGGAAGTATTCTGCTCTGTTGCCCACTCAGGATATACACATTAGTGTGACCTAGGATGCTTGTAAAAGATGTAAATTCCTGTGCTCTACTTGTGTTTGAAAATTTGGGATTTTGGAATGAGAAATTGGATTTCCCATAATCATAAACTATTCTGTATTTTTCATAACATGTATTCATGTGTTTTTAAATAATAATGAGTGACCATAATAATATATAATGAATCATTTTAATGTGATATAGTTACCTAGAAATTTCAGTGGTTTTCTGTGAAAAAAATATAACAATAAATGCATGGCTATTTATTATTATTAACCAACATATTGTGTTAAGATTATATATTTCAATAACAGGCAAAAATGTTCTATACTTGATATAGAATTTGGGAATAGGAAATATTAAAGTATGGGAACATTGACATGAAATAAATATCATATAGATGTCATTAAAAATGGAAAGATAATACCACAAATATTAAATGTTTAAAATTATCATTTAATATGAAATTTTAAAACATACAATACATTAATTGCCTTGTCTTATAGTCTTTATGTTTGTTTCTTGACAGATATTCTGAATATAGAAGAGTTTTTTTCATTTTGGCTGAATTGTTAAGAAGGCAGCCAAAAATTTCTTCAAGTTGGGAAATAGGGTACCTATGCCTCATGTAAGGTGTTTTTCTCTTTTATCCAGAAAATGCTTTGTCTGCTTGCCCTGATTTTATTTGTTTGTTTCTGAATGAAATCTATATTACTTTCATTAATTTATATTCACCTATAACAAATATTCAAGTACTGGAAAATGCCAAGGAATATTATTGAGTAGCATTCAAATGACAAAATACCTGGATCTCTTATTAAGATTAATAGCAGTACAGTGAATCACACATCAGAAACAGCTAATTTTGCTTTCCAAACTTGCTTTTTTTTTGAGACACCACTCAAAGAATTTGTTCAAAGTGTCTGTGCAGAAAAACATTAATATTTATTTTAACTGCAAGAATGACTCACTCTTACCAGCAGACAGGGCCATGAACGCACACTCAAAATAAGGCAAGAGCTCTAAGCAAGACTGGCTGATGGGTTGACCTGGACTTTCAGCTCTAAATGTCAGTGTTTCCTATTCTTGCTTATTGAGTCAGTGGATATCTTTGAATTTGGAATCGGGATCGATTCTATGTCCATTGTTAAACTTTAATTCTTGTAGGAGTTAAAATACCTTTTTCTGTGTTCTTGATTCTTTGAATGATTATGCTCTGTATTGGGAAAAACATACACATTCCCTGAGAAACATCAAGGAGAAATTCCCACATGGAAACACAGTGCTTTATATCCGAGATTTCAATAGATTGAGTTTTGAGGGAGTACCTGATAGTCTGCGTTTTAAACAAGCATCTCAGGTGACACTTAGGATCACCAAAGTTTAAGAACTACTGGATTGACTTTTCATTAAAATACAAAAATCTCTAGGTGGGATAGTACAATAAATTATTATCAATCGCTATCACCTTAAAAAGAATATACAGTTGACCCTTGAATAACATTGTGGTTAGGAGTGCCAAATGCCCCCGCCCCACAGTTGAAAATCTATGTATGACTTTGCAGTTGGCCCTTCATATCCAAGATTCCACATCCAAGGATTCAACCAACTGTGGATTTACCCAGCCATGGATTCAACCATTTGTGGATCATGTAGTACTGTAGTCCATATTAACTGGAAAAAAAAAAAAAACTGTATATAAGTGGACCTGTTCAGTTCAAACTTGTTCACTGGTCAACGGTACTACATAATATCTCTAGTTTAGGGCATAAAGCTGAAAGATTTTGAAAGAACTGTATTTCTAAAAGAGGTCTGGGGGAGAAAACATTAATTATGAGACCAGGTCTAGGTGAGCATTTCTTTGGGGCAATCTGGCCACCTATGGAGGGAACAAAGAACAATCAGTAAGAAGGAAGAAGTAGAGAAGAACTTTCTTTCTACCTTTATGTGAGGAAGAAAAAAACAGTGAATTGCAGAAGATCATTTTAAACTACCTCGCCATTTGCCTAGGCTTTTTTCTACTAAAACTGAGAGGTTGGAGAAAGAAGGAAGTTAAGGGTCTGGGACTGTAATTGCCTGCTGGTATGGGGGGGCAACAGGAGGCCACCCAAGGGAGAGAGCTTTATCAGTCTCGGTAAGCAGATGCCTGGTCCATGTGGAAGAACATCAAGATGTGCTCTTCACCCTGAAAGTTAGGACTCAGAGTTAGGGAGTTCCATTGAAGAAGTGGTTAATTAAAGGTAAGTAAGGTCAGCTTTTCAGGAAAATGGTACTGGAGAATCTGGAGAAAATTGTTGGATTAGCCAAATTCAGTCAGAAGAGCATGGTGGTTTGAATGCCAAAGCTCCTTTTAGAAGGTGTTTTGAATCCTCTTTTTCTGCTTCTGTGTACAGATGTTCCCAATAACACCAGGAAATGATTAATTCTGAACAAGGACTAACAATGACAAAATGGATTCTGTTCTGAAAGAGCTGGAAATTTAGCCTTGATGTTCAAAGTGTGGCCCATGGACCAACAGCATCAGCATCACCTGGGAGCTTGTTATACAGGCAGAATCTCAGGTCCCATCCTAGACCTGCTGAATCAGAATCTGCATTGTAACAAGATACCCAGATGATCACATGCTCATTAAGTTTGGGGAAATACCAGAGTAAGGCCGAAGTTCTCAGCTGTAGCATCCTTCAAAATCAGCTGAAAGGTGAATTAAAGCACAGATTGCTGGGCCCCATTTCCAGAGTTTCTGATCCAGTTAGTCTAGAGTAGGGCCCAAGACATTGCATTTCTTATAAGCTCTCTAGAAGTAGATGCTGATGCTACTGGTCTGGGTGCCAATATTTAGGAACCACTAGTCTAAGTATGCAAACTCCAGTATAGCCCTCCAGTTTCCTCATTTCTTTGTCCTTTTTAAAATTTTTAATTCAAAAAAACCTCTGTGTTTCCATTGCCTGGTTCTCATATTTTATTTCATTTCATACCAGATGTAAGTGACTCTTGGTAATATTTCTTTCTGTCAGTTTATAACTGAGATTTGGTTATAACGTTAGGACAAACTTCAGGATGGATGCCCCACCTACGGACTCTTATAAGGAGATCTCACTTGTCCTATGTGATTCTTTAACCACAGAGTTCTATCCCAATTCCATATGGCCCTCTTATGGTCATGAGGCTCATGGACAACCAGGCTATATATTGGAGAGTAGCTAATGGAAACATATTGTAAGAAAATCTCTATCCAAATAATGAAAATGGTGATGAATTTGACTTATTAAATTCTTTCTCTTGGAAATTTAAATTGGCTATATAAGGAGAGAAATTTTTAGGTTGCTGAAAGACAAGTTAAAAGGCATACCTTGCAAATGCAGTCAAGCAGAGTCAAAAGGCAACAGGGGCTCTAAGACAGCTGAATTTATGAAGAAAAGGCTAAGAATAGGGCTTTGAAGACATGGTTCATCTTTACAAACTTCAAACACTGAGATAGAGAGATAATTGTCAGTGATACTTACCTTAAAATTCTATACAAATATGAGCTCTGTTCACTAATAAGGAATTGAATTTAAGAATTGTTCTGTCTGCTCTGATTTTATTGTTGTGTGTGGTTTGACAAATCTCTCTATGGTAGGAATAGATCCTTAAAGTGATAGAATCACCCTGGAGCTTTGATGAACATTCTAGTGGTTACTAGTGCTCTTGGTCAAATATTTATAGCTCTCTACTTTCTGGGCAATAGGTTGGATTGTACTTCCTGGCTCTCTGTTAGTTGAGTGGTAATTAGTCAGGATCTTGGGAGAAAAAAAATGATACAGGAAAACAAAATAATTGAGAAGTTTTTAATAAAAAAAAATACTTGGGAGAAATCTTGGGAGGATCTTGAGAGAAAAAAAATGGTACAGGAAAACAGAATAATTGAGAAGTTTTTAATAAAAAAAATACTTCTAGGTTGTGGCAGAATTTACAGAAACCAATAAATGACAATGCAGAACCCTAGGGCTAACAAAAGGAAAGAACTCTTATCCCTAGGCATGAAGGGAGGAAATGGTTTTGTTACCAAACTCAGGTTCAGCTGCTCAAAAATACAATATTGAGAGACAAGTGTTGGGTAAAAGGAAAGATAGCTTTATTGAGGAAGTTGGCAATCCTGGGGAGAAGGTGGACTCATGTCCAAAGCCAACTACCCCCAAGCAATCTTTTAAAAGGGAGTATCAGTGGTGTATGGGTTGGGGGGTTGGCTACTTGCGGAACAGCATAGTCAGCTCCGACAGTCATCTTGAACTTGGTCATGTGGTAGTCTGATTAGCATCATCTTGAGCGTTTTAAGTACCGTTAATCTTCAGTTCCAGAGTCAGTTTTTTTCCCATTTCCTTAAGGCCAGTTCTTGGAATTGGGTAAGACGGAGCATCTTATGTCCTGGCCACAGTCTGGTCATCATGTAGTTAACTTCTTCTACCTGGTGGGCGGTTTCACTATCTGTAAAACAGCTCAAAAGACATGGCTGAGAATATTATCTATAGCTCTTGAGGGGGAAATAAATTTCCTTGATTTTATTTAATGGCTAAACTATTATTATTTTGTCTTGTTTGACTGCTTTCTTTTGCTTTTGCATTATTTTATTAAATTTATTTTAGACTAAAGCTTTTCTGAAGACAAGAGACAGGTGGAGGACATGGGAGGGGGTGTCTGTCCTGGGAAAGCAAGGAGAGTCCTGCTCCGTTACAGCATTATGGTTTTCAGAGCCAACAGAGATGACTTCCTGACTGGAAATGGGACCTTCAGTAGAAAAGCACAGTCTACCCACAGTCACCTCAAATGGAGGGACTTGGGGGACAAATAATTCAGCCCATTGTCCTGCCTTCCAATCACTTGTTGGTGCCTCCCAGTGGCTAAACCCAGCTGGAAGACCTAGGAAAACAAAGCAGCTTTTCAGGAGCAGTGTGCAGAGTATGTCTGCAGAGGTAAATTAAGATATTTAGCACAAGTGTAGTAGAGTAGTTGGTTTTCCACAAGGGCTTGTGAGCCAAAGTGATTATATATATATATATATATATATATATATATATCTCACTTCCTTAGCAGAGCATTTAATTGTTGGTGCAAGACCCCTCAGAGTTCAGAGATGTTCCAGATTGTTGCTCCTTTGTCAGTCTGTGGTGTAGAGGAATGAAAACCAGAAAAGAGCTTCTAGTTAACTCTTGATAGGCATTTAATATGAATGAGAAATGAATCATTGTGGTCTGAAGCCACTAAAATTGTGGGATTGTCTGTTATGACAACATAATTTATATTGCTAATACAGATGTTACCTATAATTGGCATATTGTTATAACCAAGTGACTAAAATATCTGTCATTATTTTAGGAGACATGCAGTGGAAAGTAAGGGAACCAGTATCTGAAGCTGGAAGAATGGTAATCTGTATTATTTGGTGATAAAATATGTGGCAAAGCTGTAATGTACATTCACCTGCCAGGCAGATAATGTACCAAATGAGCTTGAACTTTAGGGAAAGAAGTTATAAAACAGAAAAGTGAAAGCATGTGTGGGGTTACTTTTGATATTTGACAGGGAGGGGTGGACAGAGAGAGAGAGAGAACAGAGAGACAGAGGGAGAGAGAGGAACAGAGAGACAGAGGGAGAGATAGAGACAGAGACAGCATAGTGAGAGGAAACAGAGAGACGAAGAAGAGAGAGAGTAAACTAGAAAAGAATTAGCCAACTTGCAAGCAGGAATTAATGAGAATAGTTTAGAATTTTAGCCACAGAGCCTTGTGAGACACGTCTGATTCTCGTTCAAAATTGGTGAAAGGAAAAACTGAGACAACTTTTGACCAAAAAAAGACAAATTAGAATTTATTCTTGTGGCAAGTTTCAAATTTAAGGTATGGCTGTTACCCCAGTCGTAAAATCTCTGAATTAATTAAAGAACCTCAGTGCAAAGACCCAAATAAGGTTACAGTATTCAGGAAACCTATTCATTTGAGCAAAATGGCTGAGAGAAAAGAGACTAAGTACGTGACTCTTTGACCAAAATTGGAAAAGATCAAGTGTCTGTAATAAAGGTAGGAGGCAAAAGATAGAGGGTGGAGGTAATAAAATAGCAAAGAAAAATAATAAATCTAAAAAAGTATGACTAGAAAATAGTTGTGCACATGGAACTGACTTAAACACGTTAAAAGCCTACAAAGTTTTAAACAGAGTTATATTGCCAAGTAAATCATAAGCTTTGACTAAAAATTCTGTGACTCTTAGGAATATGATTGTAGTTATTCTGTCCTTGTCCTACCACTGAATATTGGCTGTGATGTTTGCAGATAACCTTTTAGTCCATTGGTCTTCAGATCAAGTGGTGGTAGACACACACTTAATGTAGATATTACTGCACATAACCCTCTAGTAAAAAGGCTAATAAACCACATCCTGAGATGCTGGGTTTGAGCTTGATGCCAAGCCTGGATAGCGTCTTGGATTTGATTCCCTGGGGAGAAGGTATCTCTTTTCTGAAGGAGGAGAAGAGGTATTTTGCGGAGAGCATATTGGACTGTAATATTCATAGTGCTATTCAGCAAACATATATTTATTTATCTTCCTTCTAGGCGCTCAATAACTTCTCAGCATTGGAAATCCCGACTCTCTTTTTGGGTGGAGCCATGTAGCTAGTTCTGGCCAGTGAGTTGTTAGGGAGAAATGAAGCATGAAAATTCCTGGCTGGCACACTTAACTACTGACACAAGATCCTCCAGAGTTCTTTACATCTGGCCCTGGGACCAGCAATATTCCAGAGAGTGGGTCCTTCAGCCTAGATCCAGAATAAGGGCAATCCAGAACAAAGAATCATCTTGATTCACAGCAGAGATATAAATAAGTGAGAAATTATCCTATATTTTATTTCCCTGAGATTTGAGAGATGCCTCTCCCTGCAGTATAACTTAATTTTTCCTGAGAGATACAAAAATAGGTACTGATTCCTGTGGAGAAGTAAGATTGGGAGTAGAATATCCTTTCTGAAAAAATTACCGTATGTTTAAGGTTGAACAAGAAATTTACAGATTGTGAGTCTTTATAGATTATGTAAATTTCTTTTCAGATTACGACTCAATAGAGTTTTAAACTAAAATTGGCCTTTTCCATTCCCTAGGTGAGTGTGGGGTGGAGGAGGTTATATAATTATGTGAACAAAATTGTTTATAAAATTGACTCTATAAAATGGTTACAGCTGAAATTTGCTTTTACTTCACTTTGATATTTTGAATGAATATATCACTAGGTGAAATGCAGTTGATTTGGATCTGGAATTTCTTTTAAAGATGCTTCCCAATTCAAGATATAGTACAATCTGTATAGATATTTGAATGGGCATCAACACTGAATGAATAGGACTTGGGCTGTTTGTTGATTTCTATTGTAGAATCTCTATCCAAGGGATGTTCTTCCACATAGAGACAAAATAAAAGGGTGTCTCAAGGTTAACACATTCATCCTCCTCAGCTAAAGTACTGATGAAGTAGATTTCTATCTGAAATAAGTGCTCTCTGAAAGCTTTACTGTTGCTTCATCTCTATTCATGAGAACTTTAAGAGACAAATTCTGGAAAGAAGATGTCTTCCTTTATGTTGTCTTCTTTAAGGCTCAAGGACTTTTTGAAATGCAGGACAGAATAAATAGCATTTCAAATACATCATCTGTAGGTGGAGGGTGGCGAGGAAAAAGGGTTTTATTCCATCATGAATTGTCATAGGAGGAAATGAAGCTTGCTAAAACATATCTGCTATGAATGCTATGAAACTATGACAGAAAAGAAAAAAGAGTACTTCCATTTTTCCAGACTTTATCATTGTAATTCTTCTATGAATGCTATTATACTGAGATTCCTGCAGAAATGGCATAATTGGCCAATATATTTGAGGTATAGGTGGCATAATTTACAGAAATTATTGTGCTTAGTACAGTGGAATAATTTAATTGTTGCTTTTCTTTCATTTTCTTCTTTCTGTGTGTCTTATCTCACAGCAATCTCTCTAAAACACGTGCAACCAGGGGAAATGAATATAACATGGCTGGCAATTTAGAAATAAAATTTGTAGGAGATGGATATTGATTTATCCAAAAATTTATTTCTATTAGTGTTTCCTGGGATAACAAGTAAAGGTAATAAAAGTTTTAATATTGTTTGGTAGACACTGGCATGTTTGTAATAGTAAATATGGTAAAATGTTACAAATAATTACTGAGGAACATTAAATATTTGTGAAGGATTATTATTTTGGATTTCAAATAAATAACGTAAAACAAAAGCACTTTTATTCTAACAATAGTGTCTTTCAAGCATTAGGTACTTATGATTTCATAGTTTCACTAAGTAAAATAATAATAGTTTAAAATGAAATAGATCTAAAAAGTTAAATACATCTATATATACTGTACTGAAAGAATACCTATAATATAACCTTAAGTAAAAATTTAAACACAAAGTTCAAACTAATGGATATCGTGTAATCCAATTTTTGTAAAAGTAATGTATGTATATATATATATATACACACATAAGTAGAACTATATACATCTCTATATAACTATATATGACATATGTTTTTATGTACAGGGATCAAAGTAGTGGTTATCCAGGTGTGTGTGATCAGATCCTTAACCCTTTTTGTACTTCTCCCTATGGTTTTATTTGTTAATGAAAGCATATATTACCTTTGTAATTTAAAAAAGTAATGAAGAAAATATAAACAACTATAAAACAGAGAGAAGAAGTGGAAAGATCAAGTATGCCCTACAGCGTTTGTGTTTGATAACGTATGCCTGCTTTCTTTTTGTTCTCACTAGGTATAATTAAAATCACTACCTATAATATCAACCCAAGTATAATTTTGTGAATTACAGTTGTTAATTCATTCTCATTATTAAAAATCAATTTACTAAAATTCCATGCATGATTATTTTTTACTTTCTAAATCATTTAATATTTAAAATAAGTTTAAACATGCCCAGTTATACAGAGAATATATTATCTTTGCCCCCTTTAGCTTTGCTGAATTTTTAAAATTTAACTTAGCTTCTCTGTAAACCACAAACAGTTTTCATTTTTGTCCTTTAGAAGTGCAATTTGTGTTATGAATATTTCGGAAAGTGGTTCAGCTGTTTAAATAGCAATAATGGATTTTCCTCAGCAATTTTGCTTTTTCAAGTTTAATCATGCTCTCAAGCACACTTAATTTGTGGATTAGAGCTTTTGGAACAACACAATCACCAACCCAATTACAGAGTGTTGTAGAAATTATTTTCAAGGCAAAGAACAAGAAGGTCAGCACAAATGTTCCAGGCAGTATCAGTGAAGCAGATGTGAAGGATATGTGATCAATAACCAACAGACTGTTTACAAATTTGTTCATGTATTCTTGAATTCATTTATTTGAAAAATGTTGGTTGAATACCTACTATGCTTGATGCACTGACTGTGCTAGATCTTGGCTTTATATGGGTGAGTCAATGCAGACATATCCCTGCCTCATGGAGCTTTCAAGAATGAATCAAATATAGTAGCTTTCTCACTTGACCCCTATTTAACTGACACCCCTAATTCCCTGATGCTCCCTGTTGCTTTATAAATCCTACTGACTGAGGCACCAGCCATGCTGAACCCTGGCAAAGAATAGGCTGCACACTAATATGCTCACTCCTTGTTGTTCCCACTCATTCAACTGTGCCCTTGTTAACATCAGTTGAGTTTGTTCTTCAACTTGATTATGCCAGTTGTACTTGTTATTTTAATTATGTAATTCAATTAACTATAGCTGGAATAAACATAATACAAATGCAAATAGAAAACCGTCTCTCTGTTCTAATTTCTACTATTATGCCACCCAAGCCTTCCCAAAACATTTCCGCAGTTCCAAGTTTAGGGACTGTGTTTGTCTTTGACCTATTTATTCTAAAATCCATTGTCTTTTCCTCGGGCAGCATCTCTGCTAACAGCAGCACCTCTTTCACGGCTCCCGCTCCTGCTCCTGCTGGAGAGGCCAATGATTCCAACTTATACAATGTGACCCTGTTCTCTGGGATCAGGCTAAACCACATCCTCTAGCCCAGGAATGACAGTGCTTCCTGCTATGTCTTAATTCTGGGTTAATGATCCGATAGGTCTTTACATCAACTATGCATCTGCTTTTCTGTATTAAAATCTCTACATTTTAAATACTTACAAGGGTTCCTGTTTGCCTTAATAGACCCTGACAAGTACAGAGATTAACCACAAATGCTATCAAATTTATGCATGTTCACTGACTTCATCTGCTCTGCTTTCAGGCTATAATCCACTGAATTGATACTTAGTGGCAGCAGTAAGTATATTGGTACTCCAAAATGAGGATTACACTCAGTTCAGAGCTTCCACATTAATGGGAATACTACCCAGCGGGAGGACCATGGATTCTTAGGTTAGTGATTCCAGCAGTTGGCACTGATCTGTTGAAACACCAAGTAGATTTGTTCATGGTACTGTGGAAATTAAAAGAGAAGTGATGGTATATTGAAAGATATTGTCTAGGTCTCTTGCTTATGAAATCTGGACAAAGTATTTAATGTATTCGATTTGTCTTCAATAGGTATTTCCTAAGGTCGTAAATGTTCTTTTTAGACTTCAAAAGATGCTTTGGAAATGACTAGTGGGAGAGAAGAACAAAGTAATCTGAAGGAGTAGAATGTCTTGTGCAAGATTAGAACTGTACTAAAGACAAACATGCTTAATCTGTTGGAAGTAGGAAGAGGGATGCTAAGAACATGTAGTCTAGGCATCTTCAGCTATCACAAATATTTACAATGGACCTTTGAACAAAACCAGGATTAGGGGCCCTGAGCACAGTGGAAGGTCTGTGTATAGCACCACAGTTGGCCCTCCCTATCATAGGTTTCACAGATTCAACCAACCATGGATCATGTGGTACTGTAGTATGTATTTACTGAAAAAAAATCCATCTATAAATGAACCTGCACAGTTCAAACTCATGTTATTCAAGGGTCAACTTTACTCTATCATGACTAATGAGAAAGAGGTAATGGCCAGGCCATATTTCTTTTTTCCTTTTGCCTTTATTATTTGATTGATACTAGCAATACCAGCAACATTGCTCTGAATATTAAAGGAATGTAGAGGTACTAAAAACTATTATAATGCTAGTGTACCCAAATCTCTTTTATCATGTTCTCACCACTAAAAAATGATGAATAGATTTAATTTAACATTATGAAAAAGCAGCTTCAGCTTAAAATATTTTTCATTTTGAAGCTATATTTGACCATTAAATGTACACAAATGGAAAGGAGAAAAATCATTCCTAGCACCATACTTAAACACAGCCATTGTTAATAATTTAGTTTTATCTATAAATAGTTCTAATCTTTTTAAACATATAATGCAGATGTCCTTGAGTTTGTAACCACAAATGAGTTTACAACTTCTCTCTTTCTTTAAACTTTTCATTGAAATATATAAAGTAAAAATGAAAACAAGTGTCCAGGTCAATGAATTTTCACAAATTGAACACAATCTTAACAAGCAGTCCTATCAAAAAAACAAGATATTATAAAAAACCCAGAAGCCCCTTTTACTTGTAGTACCTGCACCCCTTTTCCCTGCAAGGAGAGACACTATTGTATGTTCTACAGCCTAGATTGTTTTTGCCTTTTATACTTTATGCACATGGAAATACACAGTACGTCTTTCTATGCCTGACAACTTCTACTCAGCATTATGTTTGTTTGGTTTATTTTTATTTTGCAAGTAATTATAAACTGTTCATTCTCATTGCTACATTCATTTGTGTGAATATACAATAATTATTTATCTATTCTATTGTTAATGGAGATCTGGGTATTTGCAGATTTGGGCTATTTTACATGTTTTTATGAAAATTTCAGTACAAATCTTTTAGGGAATATATGCACACATTAATATACTGCCAAATAGTTCCCAAAGTAGTATACCAATTTCCACCTGCACTAAGCAGCATATGAGAGTTTTGGTTTTGACATCCTGTCAACATTTGTTTTTTTCTATTTTGTTTTGTTTTCTTTTAGCTCTTCTGGTGGATGTGTATTGGTATCACACTGTGATTTAAATTTGTACTTCTTTGATGACTAACAGAGGAAAACATACCACTTTTTCATAATTTATATTGGCCATTTAGATACCTTTTTTGTGAATAGTCTATTCAAACCATTTGCCCATTTTTTGAAGTTATCTTTCCTTTTCTTATTGATTCATAGTGCCCCTTACATATTTTAGAAATTAGTTATTTACTAGATTGATATCTAATCCTACTGTGAAGTTTGCCTTTTTATTCTCTTAACAATGTCTTTTGATGAATATACATTTTAATTTTAATATAGTCCAATTTATCAATAAATTCGTAATAGTGATTTTTGTGTCCCATCTTTGTCTATTGCAAGGTCATAAAGATGTTCAAATTACTTTTATGCTGAATACTTCAGGTATTTTCTTTCTACATCTATATCCATAATCCATCTGGAACTGATTTTTGTATATGGTGTGATATTTTTTTTTGTGCTGTGTGACCCAGGACTCAGCAAACTCCATGGGAAAATCTAGCTGTACTTTTGAAAAATGAGAGGATTAGTGGAATAAGCTGCTGTCTACATGGGCTGAAGTTTGTCCCAAGGGCAAAATTAACATTAATCATCTACCTTCTCTCCCATCCATTCTATATGACTTTCACTTCTGCCAGCACTTCATTTGTATACGTTGCCTTCATCATTTAGAGTTCTGACCCTCTGGTTATTTTGCTTTTGTCAGGTCACAGATGACACAATGGTCCCTTTCCTATTATCGATGAATGTGGGAACACCAGGAGCAGTCAAGTGTGCCTTAGAGTTCCAGATATAGTCCTCCTTACTACTACTATTTAGCAAATTTCAGTTCTTTTTGAAAATTGGAGCCAATTACTCCCATTAGTTTAGTAGCTCTTTTCTTTGACAGCTTGAGGAGCTAAAATGACCAAGTGGAAGTCATAGCTTTAAGTTAGAACATTTACTGTATCCATAATGGAAGCATCAGCCACCTTTCCTACCTCCCACCTACTTCCAGAGTTTCAGAGCTTCTATTCCCACAAAGGCTAAAGTTGTAGGAATAGAAAGCACAAATTCCCCAGCTGAATCCCTGAGAGCAATGGTGAGAGAAGAAACCTCACAGAGGAATTCATTGAGTCTTCCAGTGAATTCATCATTGACATCTACTTATTGAGTACATAGTATGTGCTATATATGGTTCTGGGGATAAGAGGTGGACAGAGTGATTAAATAACTTACTTCAATTGTTATGTTTAATTCATTTTTCACATGACGCTTCCTCACATCCTGGTTTTTGTATCTTTTGGAATGGATGTAATTAACCATTCTATTCCACATTAAAATGCAGTTGTTATGGAAACATTACAGCAAGTGGCAGAGCCATGATTTGAACCCTAACAAGTTGGATTCCACTACACTGTGGGTTATTTATCACAATCTGCTCTCTGGAAGGGCTTTGAGAAGAGTCATTCACAGGATGCCCATGACTGATAATTTTCTAACATCTTTTTCAAACACAACTTTAGGTCAAAAGAATTATAAAAATAGACATTTTGACTGAAGAACTGGGACAAGTTTTTTTCATTATCAATATCAGTTCAAAGCAGCCATTCTTATTATAATATATTATCTCTTTTGTTTTAACTAACTGAAAGTCAGTTTAAGGCTGAGCTAGAAATTCAATTATCTGGGATTTCACCTCCAAATCAGGACAACCCTCCACAGCTTTGTATACAGTGCCTTGTGGCCTTGCTCCTAGGTGCTTAGATACATAACAGCGGGGAGAGGTCTAAATAAAACAGTAGAGAGGTTTCAGTCCTCTTTTATCAGGGGAAAAAGAAGTAGCAATATGAAAGACTTAATTAAAATATCACAAAGAGATTTTTTTTAAAGCAGATTTTACCATTAGGACATGGCACTAGGATAAGAATAAAGAAGCAGTACAGCTATGACCCTGACAAAGAAAAATCCATATAACCTCAGGTTCAACAAAAGATACCTTTTTAGAGGATGTGATTAGAAGTGATGGGAATGTGTTGTGTATATTCATCCAATTGTCTGGTAACAACTTCAAGGACTCAAGCTGTCTAAATCACTTTTTGGAACAAAGGGTAGGTATAGATAAATGGATCAAATATGCCATGAGGATTAAACAAGAGTTCCTGGCAGGTTTAGTGAAAACATTTAAGTGCCATTTTATTCTCATCCCTTCTTCAATTTAAAAACAGCACAGAATTGCACATGTTAATATGTCACGCTGTGTGCTCTTATATTGGCATTGAGTCTTTGGATACCTTCTGAAAACAAAAATCCCAGAACTCTGCTGTTCCCATGGCAACTGCATTTTAAGAAGGTGAAGTTTCCAGCTTGATAGAGCTGAAAGGCTATTAACATCAGTTCTCAATGATACTGAAACCGGTGTCAGGAGGAGTCAATACAACACAGGAAGCTTAGCTTGACCCAACCCAGCATTCACTTTACTGCTGGAACAAGGTTTAAAAAGCCAATAATGTAAATTATTAAAATGGTAATTATTATTCTGTAATCCAATATCATGTAACATTAACATTGAAAATATGTAGATTGAAATTCTAATCTAATACCAAACTTGAGGAAGTATTAGAATCAAAACCAAAATCCTTTACCTAAGGAGCTTAATGCATTAGACCTCATAGTGGTTTTATAAAAAGCATAATATGCATGATGAATGCCACCTTCTGTTGTGCTCCAAGATCCACAAAGACTTTTGAATAAAGCTTGACTATGGAAAGAAAAGGAACCAGAAATATTCTCCAAAAGAGAAGTCATTTTCTGGTCCACCGTGTATTAGTTGGCTAGGGCTTCTGGAACAAAGCACCACAAACTGGGTGGCTTAAACAACAGATATTTATTTATTTATTTATTTAATTTATTTATTTGGCTGCATTGGGTCTTCGTTGCTGTGTGCAGGCTTTCTCTATTTGTGGAGAGTGGAGGCTACTCTTCATTGTGGTGCGTGGATTTCTCATTGTGGTTGCTTCTCTTGTTATGGAGCACAGGCTCTAGGCACATGGGCTTCAGTAGTTGTGGCATGAGGGCTCAGTAGTTGTGGCTTGTGAGCTCTAGAGTGCAGGCTCAGTAGTTTTGGTGCACGGGGTTAGTTGCTCCGCAGCATGTGGGATCTTCCCAGACCAGGGCTCAAACCAGTGTCCCTTGCCTGGGTAGGCAGACTCTTAACTGAGAGGGACCTGCTGGCCTCAGGGGACCAACACCCACTGAAGGATGCCTCAAACAACAGAAAGTTATTGTTTCACAGTTTGGGAGGCTGGGAAGTTCAAGATCAAGGGGTTAGCAAGGTTGCTTCCTTCTGAGGGCTGTGACAAAGAATCTGTTCCAAGTCTCTCTTGTAGCTTCCAGTGGTTTGCTGGCAATCTCTGGGGTTTCTTGGCTTATAGACATATCACCCTGAACTCTACCTTATGTTCACATGGCACTGTCCCTAAATTTCTCCCTTTTTACAAGGACACCAGTCATTTTGGATCAAGGGCCCATGCTACTCCAGTATGACCTCTTCTTAACTAATTACGTCTGTGATGATGTTATTTTCAAGGCAGGTCACATTCTAAGGTACTGCAGGCTAGGACTTCAACATCTAAATTTGTCAAGCGAATAGTATTTGTTGCCCGTCACCTAGAAGTCTGAACACTTCTGCCCTCTGCATATTGGTATCATAGTGGCCAAGGAAAACATAACGCAGTCAAGCACTGGCTGGAACAAGGCTTTGCCTTTCACAGAGAAGAGACAAAGCAAGATCAGCTTCAAGAGTGGGTGTTGGTCCCCTGAGGCCAGCAGGTCCCTCCCAGCAGCTGGCACAGAGCAACTGTGTGTTGCCACTGAAGGACCCCCATCTCCTCCTTGCAGGGACAGAAATAGTATAGGGGTTGGCCAGGTACCACATAGCATACGTGCTTGAGCAGAACAAAGATGCACAGAGTCTGAAAGAGGGAAAGATAGTTCCCCACAAGGTGATAAACCCAGCACAGAGTGTGTGTGCCCTTGGTCTAGGTAAGGATGTGTCCAGCTAATGGTCCACTCTTCTGTGATCAAGAGGGGTGTCAAAAGACTCCACACATGAGACTGCCTTTCCCAACAGAGTTCAACACAGAGCACACAGGTTGCATTTTATCCCAGAGCTATGTATACTGCATTTATTAACTCATTTAACCCTCAGAATTAATACTGTGTTCAGAAATTTAAGTGACATAAGTAAATTCTTCTCAAACTTTACTATGATAATGAGTCAGTTGAGCATCTTGTTAAAACACAGAGCCTGTTCAGGAGGCATAGGTCAGAGTCTGGGAGTCTGCATTTTGAACAGTTCCCTGGTAAAACTCATGACTGGTGTGCACACTTCCAGCAGCAAAGACTAAAGCATTAGCAAATGAGGACCCTAATTCCAAAGCCCATACCACTTCTACTAGAACACTCCACTTCTTAGAAGCAAAAGAAAGAAGAAAGAAAGCAGAAAAAGAAGGAAAGGAGGAAAAAAGGATGAAAAGGAATAGGAATAGGACATACGATTTTTGTGAGCATGCTTCTGTCTAGGGCAATTTAAAAGACACAATGAAAAGCATCAGCCAAAAAAAAAAGGGGGGGGGGGAATGTTTATATCTTGTTCCAAACTAGTTTACACTCCACTTCTATAAATCAACAATTTTTAATCCTTGTAATATTTGGTGAGCTGTAGAATAGGGAACTACATGGTACTTGGGAATGTGACTGGATACTTTTTTGATGCGGTAACACAGGTATTATCTTTTCTAAAATCTATAACAGAGGTCAGCAAACTTTTTCTTGAAGGCTCAAACAGTAAATATATATTTTAGGGTTTGCAGGCCAAAAGGTACAGTCAAGGTTATTATGCAAGTACTTACTATTTATTTATTTTAAATAAATCAAATAAATAAATTTATTTAAAAAAGAAAGAAATTTAAGCATCATAAAAGAACATAGGATGGAAAGTTATGTTTACTCCTCACTTGAGACTTCCAGGCTCCCACCATAGAAGCAACTACTGTAACCAGTTTATACAATGTTATTCTAGAATGTTCTATGCATATTTAAGCATATATGCATATATATGTATATATAGATATACGTATATAGACACATAGTTATTTTTACACAGGTAGAGGCATACTATATGGATTGTTCTATATCTTGATTTTTTTCACTTAAATATTTCTTAATGACATATATTTTAATAACTGCCTTCCAATAAATGAAAAATAATATTATGTTGACATTTTATTTTTCATTTCTTTATGGTTGAGGTTGACTATCTTTTCATATATCGTAAACCATTTGTGTTTCTTTTTCATGAACTGCCTCTAAGTTCTTTGTCAGTTTTTCTATTGGTTTAATGGACTTTTATAACTGATTTGTAAGACGTCTTTATCATTTTTTTTTCTTTTTTTTTGTGCGGGGGAGATGTCTTAGAATTTCTATTATGCATCCCATTGTTTTCACTACACAGCTTATTTTAATTCTCTAACACCTCCTGTCTGGATTGGGTCCCAGCCTCCTACTTGCCTCTAGCTTTTTCTCCTTCATTCCATTCTGCACTTTAATGGTTTTACTTTACAAAATTTTAATGGTGTCACAATCTTGATCAAAAGTAGTTAGTTACTCTCCAACCTATTGAACTAAGGCCAAATTGACTACTTTGCTATTGATGATCCCTTAGTGTTCCATATACAAGCTTCCCATTTTTTCCTATTAATCACTATTCTCAACTCTGTGTCTAAGACAACCAAAGGCGCTCTTCCCAGAACATGTCTATGCTGTCCCTACCTCTGCACTTTTACTCATGCTTTTCTAATGTCTAGAATACCTTTTTCCATTTCATTAGGTTTTTCCCTAATGAAGCCCTATACAAATTTATTTCAGTTTTCTATTCATAAAGAATTTTCAGATCCTCCTGTAATGTATATTTTCTTCCTTTTTCTGACACATATTAAAGCACTTGCTGTGCCAATAATAGGAATACATTTTATTTTGTTCATTTTTTAATTTTTTAATTTAATTTTATACAGCAGGTTCTTATTAGTCATCAATTTTATACACATCAGTGTAAACATGTCAATCCCAATCGCCCAATTCATCACACCACCATCCCTGCCTCACACAGCTTTCCCTGCCTCGTGTCCATACATTTGCTCTCTACATTTGTGTCTCAACTTCTGCCCTGCAAACTGGTTCATCTGTACCATTTTTCTAGTTTCGACATACATGCATTAATATACGATATTTGTTTTTCTCTTTCTGACTTCACTCTGTATAACAGTCTCTAGATCATCCACGTCTCAACAAAAGACCCAATTTTGTTCCTTTTCATGGCTGAGTAATATTCAATTTTATATATGTACCACATCTTCTTTATCCATTCATCTGCCGATGGGCATTTAGGTTGCTTCCATGACCTGGCTATTGTAAATAGTGCTGCAATGAACATTGGGGTGTATGTGTCTTTTTGAATTATGGTTTTCTCTGGGTATATGCCCAGTAGTGGGATTGCTGGACCATATGGTAAATCTATTTTTGTTTTTTTAAGGAACCTCCATACTGTTCTCCATAGTGGCTGTATCAATTTACTTTCCCACCAACAGAGCAAGAGGGTTCCCTTTTCTCCACACCCTCTCCAGCATTTATTGTTTCTAGATTTTTTGATGATGGCCATTCTGACTGGTGTGAGGTGATACCTCATTGTAGTTTTGATTCGCATTTCTCTAATAATTAGTGATGTTGAGCAGCTTTTCATGTGCTTCTTGGGCATCTGTATGTCTTCTTTGGATAAATGTCTACCTAGGTCTTCTGCCCATTCTTGAATTGGGTTGTTTGTTTTCTTAATATTGAGCTGCATGAGCTGTTTATATATTTTGGAGATTAATCCTTTCTCCACTGATTCGTTTGCAAATATTTTCTCCCATTCTGAGGGTTGTCTTTTCATCTTCTTTATGGTTTCCTTTGATGTGAAAAAGCTTTTAAGTTTCATTAGGTCCCATTTGTTTATTTTTGGTTTTATTTCTATTACTCTAAGAGGTGGATCAAAAATCATGTTGTTGTAATTTATGTCAAAGAGTGTTCTTCCTAAGTTTTCCTCTAAGAATTTTATAGTGTCCGGTCTTATATTTAGGTCTCTAATCCATTTTGAGTTTATTTTTGTGTATGGTGTTAGGGACTGTTCTAATTTCATTCTTTTACATGTAGCTGTCTAGTTTTCCCAGCACCATTTATTGAAGAGACTGTCTTTTCTCCATTGTATATCCTTGCCTCCTTTGTCATAGATTAGTGGACCATAGATGCGTAGGTTTATCTCTGGGCTTTCTATCTTGTTCCATTGATCTATGTTTCCGTTTTTGTGCCAGTACCATATTGTCTTGATTACTGTAGCTTTGTAGTATAGTCTGGAGTCAGGGAGTCTGATCCTTCCAGCTCCGTTTTTTACCCTCAAGTCTGCTTTGGCTTTTCAGGGTCTTTTGTGTCTCCATACAAACTTTAAGATTTTTTGTTCTAGTTCCACGAAAAATGTCATTGGTAATTTGATATGGATTGCATTGAATCTATAGATTGCTTTGGGTAGTATAGTCATTTTCACAATATTGATTCTTCCAATCCAAGAACATGGTATATCTCTCCATCTGATTGTATCATCTTTAATTTCTTTCATCAGTGCCTTATAGTTTCCTGCACACAGATCTTTTGTCTCCCTAGATAGGTTTCTTACTAGGTATTTTATTCTTTTTGTTGCAATGGTAAATGGGAGTGTTTCCTTAATTTCTCTTTCAGATTTTTCATCATTAGTGTATAGGAATGCAAGAGAGTTCTTTGCATGAATTTTGTATTGTGCAACTTTACCAAATTCATTAGTTAGCTCTAGTAGGCTGCTGATGGCATATTTAGGACTCTGTATGTATAATATCATGTCATCTGCAAACAGTGAGAGTTTTATTTCTTCTTTTCCAATTTGTATTCTTTTTATTTCTTTTTCTTCTCTGATTATCATGGGTAGGACTTCCAAAACTATGTTGAATAATAGTGGTGAGAGTGGACATCCTTGTCGTGTTTCTGATCTTACAGGAAATTGTTTCAGTTTTTCACCACTGAGAAAAATATTTGCTGTGGTTTGTCATATATGGCTTTTATTATGTTGAGGTAGGTTCCCTCTATACCAACTTTCTGGACAGTTTTTACCATAAATGGGTGTTGAATTTTGTCAAAAGCTTTTTCTGCATCTATTGAGATGATCATATGGTTTTCCTTCTTCACTCTGTTAATATGGTGTATCACATTGTTTGATTTGTGTATATTGAAGGATCCTTGCATCCCTGGGATAAATCCCACTTGAACGTGGCATATGATCCTTTTAAAGTGCTGTTGGATTCTGTTTGCTAGTATTTTGTTTAAGATTTTTGCATCTATATTCATCAGTGTTATTTGCCTGTAATTTTCTTTTTCTGGTTTTGGTATCAGGATGATGGTGGCCTCTTAGAATGTGTTTGGGAGTGTTCCTTCCTCTGCAGCTTTTTGGAAGAGTTTGAGAAGGATTAGTGTTAGCTTTTCTCTACATGTTTGATAGAATTCACCTCTGAAGCCATCTGCTATTGGACTTTTGTTTGTTGGAAGATTTTTAATCACAGTTTTAATTTCATTACTTGTGATTGGTCTGTTCATATTTTCTATTTCTTCCTGGTTCAGTCTTGGAAGGTTATACCTTTTTAAGAATTTGTCAATATCTTCCAGTTGTCCATTTTGTTGGCATAGAGTTGCTTGTAGTAGTCTCTTAGGATGCTTTGTATTTCTATGGTGTCTATTGTAACCCCTCTTTTTCATTTCTAATTTTATTGATTTGAGTCCTCTCCCTCTTTTACTTGATGAGTCTGGCTAATAGTTTATCAATTTTGTTTATCTTCTCAAAGAACCAGCTTTTAGTTTTATTGATCTTTGCTCTTGTTTTCTTTGTTTCTATTTCATTTTTTCTGCTCTGATCTTTATGATTTCTTTCCTTCTGCTAACTTTGGGTTTTGTTTGTTTTTCTTTCTCTAGTATCTTTAGGTGTAAGGTTACATTGTTTATTTGAGATTTTTCTTGCTTCTTGAGTGAGGCTTTTAGAGCTATAAACTTCCCTCTTAGAAGAGCTTTTGCTGCATCCCATAGGTTTTGGGTCATCGTGTTTTCATTGTCATTTGCCTCTAGGTATTTTTTAATTTCCTCTTTGATTTCTTCAGTGATCTCTTGGTTATTTAGTAATGTACTGTTTAGCCTCCATGTGTTTGTGTTCTTTACGGTTTTTCCTCTGTAATTAATTTCTAATCTCATAGCGTTGTGGTCAGAAAAGATGGTTGATATGATTTCAATTTTATTAAATTTACTGAGGCTTGATTTGTGACCCAAGATGTAATCTACCCTGGAGAATGTTCTGTGCACTCTTGAGAAGAAAGTGTAAGCAGCTGTTTTTGGATGGAATGTCCTATAAATATCAATTAAATATATATGGTCTATTGTGTCATTTAAAACTTCCGTTTCCTTAATTATTTTCATTTTGGATGATCTGTCCGTTGGTGTAAGTGAGGTGTTAAAGTCCCCTACTATTATTGTGTTACTGTCGATTTCCTGTTTTATAGCTGTTACCAGATGTCTTATGTTTTGAGGTGCTCCTATGTTCTATGTTGGGTGCATATATATTTATAATTGTTATATCTTCTTCTTGGATTGATCCATTGATCATTATGTAGTGTCCTTCCTGGTCTCTTGTAACATTCTTTATTTTAAAGTCTATTTTATCTTATATGAGTATTGCTACTCCACTTTTCTTTTGATTTCCATTTGCATGGAATATTTTTTTCCATCCCCTCACTTTCAGTCTGTATGTGTCCCTAGGTCTGAAGTGGGTCTCTTGCAGGCAGCATATATATGGGTCTTGTTTTTGTATCCATTCAGCAAGCCTGTGACTTTTGGTTGGAGCATTTAATCCATTCATGTTTAATGTAATTATCAATATATATGATCCTATGACCACTTTCTTAATTGTTTTGGGTTTGTTTTTGTAGGCCCTTTTCTTCTCTTTTGTTTCTCACTTAGAGAAGTTCCTTTAGCACTTGTTGTAGAGGTGGTTTGTTGGTGCTGAATTTTCTTAGGTTTTGCTTGTCTGTAAAGCTTTTGATTTCTCCATCGAATCTGAATGAGATCCTTGCCAGGTAGAGTAATCTTGGTTGTAGGTTCTTCCCTTTCATCACTTTAAGTATATCATGCCACTCCCTTCTGACTTGTAGAGTTTCTGCTGAGAAATCAGCTGTTAACCTTATGGGAGTTCCCTTGTATGTTATTTGTCGTTTTTCCCTTGCTGCTTTCAATACTTTTTCTTTGTCTTTAATTTTTGCCAGTTTGATTACTGTGTTTCTTGGCGTGTTTCTCCTTGGGTTTATCCTGTATGGCACTCACTGCGCTTCCTGGACATGGGTGGCTATTTCCTTTCCCATGTTAGGGAAGTTTTTGACTCTAATATCTTCAAATATTTTCTTGGGTCCTTTCTCTCTCTCTTCTCCTTCAGGGACCCCTATAATGCAAATGTTGTTTCGTTTAATGTTATCCCAGAGGTCTCTTAGGCTGTCTTCATTTCTTTTCATTCTTTTTTCTTTATTCTGTTCTTCAACAGTGAATTCCACCATTCTGTCTTCCAGGTCACTTATCCATTCTTCTGCCTCAGTTATTCTGCTATTGATTCCTTCTAGTGTATTTTTCATTTCAGTTATTGTATTGTTCATCTCTGCTTTTTCTTTAATTCTTCTATGTCCTTGTTAAACATTTCTGGCATCTTCTTGATCTTTGCCTCCATTCTTTATCTGAGGTCTGGATCATCTTCACTATCATTATTCTGAGTTCTTTTTCTGGAAGGTTGCCTATCTCCACTTCATTTAGTTGTTTTTCTTGGGTTTCATCTTGTTTCTTCATCTGCTACATAGCCCTCTGCCTTTTCATCTTCTCTATCTTTCTGTGAATGTGGATTTTGTTCCACAGGCTGTAGGATTGTAGTTTTTCTTGCTTCTGCTGTCTGCCCTCTGGTGGATGAGGCTATCTAAGAGGCTTGTGCAAGTTTTCTGATGGGGGGTCTGTTGGTGGGTAGAGCTGACTGTTGCTCTGGTGGTCAGAGCTCAGTAAAACTTTAATCCACTTGACTGCTGATGGGTGGGGCTGGGTTCCCTCCCTGTTGGTTGTTTCACCTGATGCAACCCAACACTGGAGCCTACCTGGGCTCTTTGGTGGGACTAATGGCAGACTCTGGGAAGGCCCACACCAAGGAGTACTTCCCAGAACTTCTGCTGCCAGTGTCCTTGTCCCCACAGTGAGCCACAGCCACTCCCCGACTCTGCAGGAGACCCTCAAACACTGGCATGTAGTTTGGCTTCTGTCTCCCTTGGGGTCACTGCTCCTTCCCCTGGGTCCCAATGCCCACACTACTTTGTGTGTGCCCTCCAAGAGTGGAATCTCTGTTTCTCCCAGTCCTGTCACAGTCCTGCAATCAAATCCCTGTAGGCTTCAAAGTCTGATTCTCTAGGAATTCCTCCTCCTGTTGCCGGACCCCCAGGTTGGGAAGCTTGACTGGGGGCTCAGAATATTCACTCCAGTGTGTGGACTTCTGTGATCTAAGTGTTCTCCAGTCTGTGAGTCACACATGTAGCAGTTATGGGACTTGATTTTACTGTGATTGCACCCCTCCTACCATCTCATTGTGGCTTCTGCTTTGTCTCTGGATGTGAGGTATCTTTTTTGGTGAGTTCCAGTGTCTTCCTGTAGATGACTGTCCAGTAGCTAGTTGTGAGTCTGGTGTTCTCACAAGAGGGAGTGAGAGAACATCCTTCTACTCTGCCATCTTGGTTCAGTCTCTTTACTAACTATTTAAAATATGACATTTAAAAATGTAAACCATTCTTTTTTTTTTTTTTTTTTGTGGTATGTGGGCCTCTCACTGTTGTGGCCTCTCCCGTTGTGGAGCACAGGCTCCAGACGCTCAGGCTCAGTGGCCATGGCTCACGGGCCCAACCGCTCCGTGGCATGTGGGATCCTCCCAGACCGGGGCATGAACTCGTGTCCCCTGCATCAGCAAGCGGACTCTCAACCACTGTGCCACGAGGGTGGCCCATAAACCATTCTTAGTTCACAGTCTGTTTAGGAAAAAAAAAATGGACGAAAACAAAAACAGGTAGTTTATGGACCTCTGATCTGCAATATAGCAGTTCACACATACAAAACCTAATATAACTTTCTGAGTAAAATTGCCCTATTGCAATGGTTAGCATTGTGTTATAAGGGAATACATAATGGGTTCAAGACTGAACTGCAGATCAGAGTTAGTCTATGCCTTGCCTATGATAAATACTAAATAAATGTTAGTTAATACATTTTATACCATTATCTTATGTCAAAAAAATAAAACTCATCTTAGACTCTAGGTTGAAACAGATATAACTTGAAGATACAGATTTTTCAGTTATCCAGGAAAAAGAAAAATAAAGATCAGATTTAACAAGAATGAAAGGCTTTCTTAGTGATTTACCTGACCAAACTGGCTCATAATTCTCTCTAGCCTTGTATCTATAAGACATTATAATGGATTATAAGTTTGTGTGGCCTCAAAATTCATATATTGAAATCTGAATGCCCAATGGGATGATTTGAAGATGTGGGGCCTTTGGAAGACAATTAGATCATGGGTGGAACCCTCTTGATTAGTGTCCTTACAAAAGAGTTCTCTCCCTCTTTCTCTCTCTCTCTCTCTCTGCTCTTTGTCATGTGAGGATACAAGGAGAAGACAGCCATCTGCAAACCAGGAAGAGGGCTCCAACCAGACACTGCATATACCATATACTGGCACTTTGATCTTGGACTTCCAGCCTCCAGAAATGTGAGGAAATAAATGTTTGTTGTTTCAGCTACCAGAATGTGGTGATTTGTTATAGCAGCTTAAGCTGACTCAGACATCATCTTATAGTCCGCCATCAAATAGCTGTCATCCTCAGCCATGCTGCAGCAAAGGCACTTTGTGTCATTTAAGATGTATAGGTCGGAAAATGTTTTCCTGTGGATGAATAACTACTAAGTGAACTGAGAATAGCTGAAGGTTAAATTTCAAAGGCACTCCAAAGCCTCAGAAAACAGCTGCCATGTCTCCACTTGATAACTCTATGAAAGGAAACATAAAAACCTGGAGTAGTAGAGATTTCAGTATTTATTTTTCTTTAGAATTGTTGCTGCATAAGGGTGTACATACACAGTCGGTCAGCCTTGCAGATACAGGTGTATAGCTGCATCCAGTAGCAGGCAATTTTTTCTTCCATGCTGCCTGGTGCCAGCACTGACATAATGCACTACCCCCACACATCACTGTAGCCAGACTCTTTTTGGTGGTTGCATGCATACTTTTCTGAGAGAAGGATGCAAGGAAGCAACATTGTTTCCAGAACTTTGTAAACAATGGACTATTAATAAATCTTTCTTTATGATGTTAAAGATCAACAGCATCTGTAGCTCATGGAATGGCAATGTTTCCAATAGTGGGTACTAGAGAACACACCCGCCTTACTTTTCTGTTACCCAATGATTCTGAAACTTATTTGGCTACAGACCTTTTTTCCATCAAGAGTTATCAAAATCCTACAAAACACACATAAGAAATATTGTGTAACCCAAAAACATAGCTCACCAATTGCCAAGATTTTTAAGTGTTTGTTTAGATGATAAGATAGCACAGCCTTGTGAAGCTGAATGGCTCCAAGACTTCACCTAGGACAGTTGTAAACGTAAGGACAAGAAACTAAGTGCTTTCCTGCTAAGATCAACATCAAGACAAGGATGCCCACTCTCAATCATCCTGTTCAAACTGGTACTGGAAGCCTTAGCTAAGGGGATTGTTTTCTTATATACCAGTACTAAAAATTGGAATTTGATTTTAAAAACACAATGCCTTTTACATTAGCAGCAAAAAAATGAAATACTTAGGTATAAATCTAACAAAATATGTACAAGATCTATGAGGGAAATTACAAAATTGATAAAAGAAATATCTAAATAAATGAAGCTATATTCCATGTGCATGAGTAGGAAGACTCAATATTAGTAAGATGTCAGTTCTTCCCAACTTGATCTATAAATTCAATGTAATCCCAATCAAAATCCCAGCAGGTTATTTTTTAGATATTGACAAATTGATTCTAACATTTATATGAAAAGGTAAAAGAACAAAAATAGCCAATATAATATTGAAAGAAAAGAACAAAACCAGGGTGCTGACACTATCTGATTTCAAGACTGACTACAAAGCTATATAATCAAGACAGAAATAGGCAAATAGATCAATGGAACAGAATAGAGAGCTCAGGAACAGACACAAATATATTCAAGTTATCTTTGACAAAAAAGCAAAAGCAATCCCATGGAAAAGAAAAGTAGTCTTTTAAACAAATGATTCTGGAACAATTGGACATGCACATGCAAAAATAAATAAATAAATGTAGACACAGACCACACATCTTTCACAAAAATTAACTTCAATGCACCTAAATGTAAAATGACTCATGCATCTAAATGTAAAATGAAAAACTATAAAAGTCCTGGATCATAACATAGGTGAAAAAATAGGTGACCTTGCTTTGGAAGTGACTTTTTAGATTCAACACCGAAAGCATGATCCATAAAATAAAAATTAAGTAGTTGGATTTCATTATACTCCAATGAAACTTTTTTTTTAATTAAAAATGTCTGTTCTGCAAAAGACACTCTTAAGTGAATGAAAAGACAAGTTACAGACTGGGAGAAAATATTTGCAAAACATGTATTTAGTAAAGGATCGTTATCCAAAATATACAAAGAACTCTTAAGTCTCAACCATAAGAAAATAGCCCAATTAAAAATGGAAAAAAAATTATCTGAATAGACATCTCACAAGAGAAGATATACAGATGGCAATTAAGCATATGAAAAGATGCTCAACATGATATGCCATTAGGAAACTGCTAATTAAAACAACAATGAGATATACATTTATTAGAATGGACAAAATCTAAAACACTGACAAGACAAAATGCTGGTGACAATATGGAGCAACAGGAACTCTCAATCACTGCTGGTGGGAATTCAAAATGGTAAAACCACTTTGACAGATAGCTTGGCAATTTCTTCCAAATTTAAGTGTACTCTTACTGTATGATCCAACAATCATATGCATTAGTATTTATGCAAAGGAGTCGAAGCTTTGTGTCCACATAGAAACCTGCACATGGAAGTTCATAGCAACTTTATTCATCATTACCAAAACATGGAAGCAATCAAGATGTCTTTCAGTAGATGAATGGATAAAGCTGTACTACATCCAGACGATGGGATATTATTCAGCCTTAAAAAGAAATAAGCTATCAAGCTCTAAAAAAGCATGAAAGAACCTTAAATGCATATTACTAAGTGAAAGAAGCCAATCTGAAAAGGCTATGTACTGTATGATTTCGACTATATGACATTTTGAAAATGGCAAAGTTGTAGAGAAATAAAGAAATCAATGGTTGCCAGCACTTGGTGGTTAGGGGTGGGGAAGATGGAAGGATGAATAAATGGAACACAGGGCAGTGAAACTATTCTGTTTGTTACTACAGTGTTGTATACATGTTCTTACAAATTTGTCAAAACCCGTAGAATGTAAAACACAAAGATTAAACTCTAATATAAGCTATGAACTTTAGTTAATAAGAACATATCAATATCGGCTTATGAATGGTAACAAGTGTACCACACCAGTGGAAGATATTGATATGAGAAACTAGAAGGTGGAAGGGTAGTGAGCAGTTATATGGGAACACTCTGTATTTTCTGCTTAATTTTTCCATAAATCTAAAACTACTAAAAAAATGAAGTCTATTACTTATTTTTTTAAATCTACAGACAAAAACACAGTGACCAGTAGAGCACACCAGCCCCTCTGAATTTTGTTTACAGGTAAAGAAACCAACTTTTCCCACAGCATTGAATAATTCTCTCTGATATTAAAAAACCTTTAAAGACAAACACTAATTTTAAATATAAAGGTGTCATGCTTCAAGAAAAAAAGCTTATTATTCATATTCTCAAAAGATGCTTAACACTGAAGAAGATACACTCTAATGAAATCAATCAAAAGAAAATAATACTTAGGATAAAATAATTTTCAGAAAAAAAAAGATGAAAAGAAATAAAGAATTTTAAATATGAAACTGGCACTTGTACCTTAACATTTGCTTTGAGGAGGAAAAATTGCTAAAGCTGCAGCAATCACATTTTTGAAATATCATTCTGATCTGAGCTTCAGTACTCGTTTGATTGATTTTTTTAAATTTGCAGAAACATTCATATAAAACACGTCAAATATATTCTTATGGATGGTTGGTTTAATGTGAGTGGACAGTTTCCTTCTTAAAACAATGTATTTCCTATCAAATAGTTATGATGACACCAAAGTTTCCTAAGGGAGGTATTACACTGATTTATAAATCTATATTACACATTCTGGTAGAAAAATAATTCAAAATATAACTGAAAGGCAACACTAAAAATATCATCCACCCAATAACTCGATCAGGTCTCACTCCTTTAGGGATTCCTGTCGAGTTTTCCCCACAGTTTTAGCCACCTTGTTTTAGGAAACTTGAGAATAATGTATTAATTTGAGAAGCTGGAAGTGATGGCAGCTCTCTCTTTCATGGCCTCTCTCTGTCTCTTTCAGTTTCTCTGTCTCTGTCTGTATGACACTATATTACATTAGAGAGACAGCCAGAGAGAGACAGAGACAGAGACAGTGAGGCATAGAGATACAGAGAGAGACAGTATAGGAAACAGAACAAACAACTGGGTACATGGAGAAGACTCTCAATGGAGAGAGAAGTAAAAGAAGAATAAAGCACTACTTCATACTTAATCAGAACCACCTGTTACGTTGAAAGCACTCATTTCCTATGCTACATTAGATGCTTATTGATTAAATTATCTGACCCTGGCCTCTATTTTGCATAAAATAGGCAATTTGTGGATTGAAAATAGAATATAATCTTATGATATACACATAAACTCCCTTCCCTTCTACAACATTTATTGGCTTTCTTTTTCCTTCCCAGTGCAAGCATTAGCAATATTGGAGACACTTATGTTGTGTAATTTATGTTTTCATGCTCTGACTTTGAATTTTCTTCTGTTAGAAAAATTGATTCATCTATGTAGATATCACCATATACCTGCTTCATTCTGAACATGTTATGGGTTGAAAAACATTGTGCTGGTCCAAATTTTTTATCTTAACATAATGCTATGAATTTCACACTCAGGGGGAATTCAGGTGCTCCGAGAGTAATGATTTTGTAAAGCTCATTCAAATTCTCTACAATTCCTTATAGGTGGGTGGGTCTGTCCTGGTGTTGGCTCCCTCTTACACATTGAGATTGAGATGGAGAAAGAGGAAAAGGGCAGAGGTGGGGCAAGCCGGTTAGTGATGGCACCACACAAGCTTGTCCACCATTCCATCCTGTACTCTATGTATGTACATTTGTTTTCCTTCATTAATTGGTTGAGTGTAGAAAGGTAGAACCATATATTTATATTTTCCTTTCAACACTCTTCACTGTGCCCAGTGTAGTATTTTATGAATATTGGCTAGTTAAGTGGAGCAAACTTGGGGGATGGGGGAGAACTACTTTCGATTTTAGAAGGGATATTAATTTAAAATGTGCATTCTGAGTGAACTTACTGTATTTCACATTTTTCATATCTTTTGCATTTGGCATATATTTTAGGCAGAGAAAGGCTTACACACATACCAATTAAATAATTACCTTCATTGTCAGATGCTTCTAGGAACAAGATGCATAATTGGCTTTTCACAACATTATGAATATTTTCACAGTAACTATTTTTACAAGGGATAACAATGAGTCATTTTAAATATTCTTCACTCTATGGTTTCCAGAATATTGGTGTCCTGGCTTCCAGAGACCCAAGGTTGGCTTCCTGGAGCCCCAGCAGCCTTTCCTGTAGCTCATGAAACCTGTCTGACTGGAGCAGGGTCTGATGGGATTTCCCAAGGAGACTGCATCTGTAGCTGCTCTAGGACCACCAGCCCTTGCTGCGCCACACTGATGGGCTGTGGCTATCTAGGAGGTACTTCACAGCCTACTCAGCTGCTTAGTAGGCAGTGCAGGGAATGTCACTGCCTGTGGAGACAGGGAGCCTGTGGAGCCCTGGAAGAAGCACACAGGTGTGGCCTTTCAGGGGAGGGTGTGGCTGGAAGACAGGGTGAAAAGGAAAGGCAGGAGTTCCTGGCAGGCA
Source organism: Phocoena phocoena (assembly GCF_963924675.1). NCBI lineage: Eukaryota > Metazoa > Chordata > Mammalia > Artiodactyla > Phocoenidae > Phocoena > Phocoena phocoena. The sequence continues at coordinate 22,844,775 of NC_089235.1, forward strand.
CTGTGCTCCCCATCTTTTCAGGTATATGATACTTCCATTGTGGCTCATGTGCCTTTTTAGAGGTGTCCATGCTAGTTGTACAGTGACTGCTCTAAAATGCATGCATTTTGTGAAATTTATTGTTTCTTCTTTGTTTTGAAATACTTAATATAAAAAAATTCAATTGGCTGAAAATGTAGTCATAGGTTCATAGGAAATATCATAATAATATTTATCAATTTTGTATTAAAGGAAAGAATATTAAATTTCTTTAATGTGATTGTAACTATAGTAGTTTTAAAGTTTTGTAAAAAATGATTTAGAATTTTTAAAAGCTATTTATGAAGACAATGTTTTGTGCTGATGGTGACTATCAGAATTTAAAACAATCTTCATTAAATGTTCATCAGGTGTTGTTGTTTGTGGATGAAAGTTCAAGTTTCTTATTAAAATTTGTAAAAATAATATATGGAATCATACAAATTGAATATTTAATATATTCCTTTACACTGAGCTTTCATTTATCTCATAATTATAATGCATAAAGAACCTGTAAGAAATGATTTGCCAAGTCTCATGCTTCTTCATGTCCCTCTACTGTTTCATACAAATGTTATTGTTTTTATCTGTACCAGGCCTTCAGTACCAGGAGAAGGGTTGGAATACACATCTTTAAAAGCTCAGCGTGTAATCATTCTAAAGTCAACCAGAAACCCTGAGATATAAATAGTTACCTTCAAAGGCAGTTATTGAACTTTACCTTGACTAAGACAGTGGCCTAGAGAGGCATCCCGTAACTACATTCTGAACAAGTATGATTCTCACCTGTTTTCTTCCATGCACTTCATAGCTCAGTGTAGTGGGGACACCACTGGACTTTCAAAGCCTCTGTTTCTATACTGTATTTTTTTTTCTATTTTGATGATCCAAAATTGTAATATTATATTTCTTTCTATATTGGTATTTCTTCAGTAAACAAAGTAATAACAAAGCAAATATAGCTTACAATCTTTCTTTTCTCAATTACTGCCTGACAAAACAATGGATTAGAAATTGAGGTATTACCTCCCCACCAGAAAGACAAAATCCAGCCTCATCTACCAGAACACAGGCACTGGTCCCCACCACCAGGAAGCCTACACAACCCACTGAACCAACCTTAGCCACAGGGGACAGACACCAAAAACAACAGGAACTATGAACCTGCAGCCCATGAAAAGGAGACCCCAAACACAGTGGCTTAAGCAAAATGAGAAGACAGAGAAATACACAGCAGATGAAGGAGTAAGGCAAAAAACCACCAGACGTAACAAATGAAGAGGAAATAGGCAGTCTACCTGAAAAAGAATTCAGAATAATGATAGTAAAGATGATCCAAAATCTTGGAAATAGAATGAGAAAATAAAAGAAACGTTTAACAAGGGCCTAGTAGAACTAAAGAACACACAAAAGATGATGAACAACACAATAAATAAAATTAAAAATTCTTTAGAAAGGATCAGTAGCAGAATAACTGAGGCAGAATTACGGATCAGTGACCTGGAAGATAAAATAGTGGAAACAACTACTGCAGAGCAGAATAAAGAAAAAAGAATGAAAATAATTGAGGACAGTCTCAGAGACCTCTGGGACAACATTAAACACACCAACATTCGAATAATAGATGTCCCAGAAAAGAAGAGAAAAAGAAAGGGACTGAGAGAATATTAGAAGACATTATAGTTGAAAACTTCCCTAATATGGGAAAGGAAATAGTTAATCAAGTCTAGGAAGCACAGAGAGTCCCATACAGGATAAATACAAGGAGAAACAAGCCAGACAACATATTAATCAAACTATCAAAAATTAAATACAAACAAAAAATATTAAAAGCAGCAAGGGAAAAACAACAATAACACACAAGGGAATCCCCATACGGTTAACAGCTGAACTTTCAGCAGAAACTGCAAGTCAGAAGGGAGTGGCAGGACATATTTAAAGTGACAAAGAAGAAAAACCTACAACCAATATTACTCTACCCAGCAAGGATCTCATTCAGATTTGATGGAGATATTAAAACCTTTACACACAACCAAAAGCTAAGAAAATTCAACACCACCAAACCAACTTTAAAACAAATGCTAAAAGAACTTCTCTAGTCAGGGAACACAAGAGAAGGAAAAGACCTACAATAACGAACCAAAAACAATTAAGAAAATGGTAATAGGAGCCTACATATCAATAATTACCTTAAATGTAAATGGATTAAAAGCTCCAAACAAAAGACATAGATTGGCTGAATGGATACCAAAACAAGACCTGTATATATGCTGTCTACAAGAGACCCACTTCAGCCCTAGGGACACATACAGACTGAAAGTGAGGGGATGGAAAAAGATATTCCATGCAAATGGAAATCACAAGAAAGCTGGAGTAGCAATTCTCATATCAGACAAAATAGACTTTAAAATAAAGACTATTACAAGAGACAAAGAAGGACACTACTTAATGATCAAGGGATCAATCCAAGAAGAAGAAATAACAATTGTAAATATTTATGCACCCAACATAGGAGTGCCTCAATATATAAGGCAAATACTAACAGCCATAAAAGGGGAAATCGACAGCAACACAATCATAGTAGGGGACTTTAAAACCCCACTTTCACCAATGGACAGATCATAAAAAATAAAAATGAATAAGGAAACACAAGCTTTAAATGATACATTAAACAAGATGGACTTAATTGATATTTATAGGACATTCCATTCAAAAATGACAGAATACACTTTCTTCTCAAGTGCTCATGGAACATTCTCCAGCATAGCTCATATCTTGGGTCACAAATGAAGCCTTCATAAACTTAAGAAAATTGAAATTGTATCAAGTATATTTTCTGACCACAATGCTATGAGACTAGATATCAATTACAGGAAAAAATACAAAAACATGGAGGCTAAACAATACACTACTTAATAACCAAGAGATCACTGAAGAAATCAAAGAGGAAATCAGAAAATACCTAGAAGAAAATGTTAATGAAAACATGATGACCCAAAACCTATCAGATGAAGCAAAAGCAGTTCTAAGAGGGAAGTTTATAGCAATACAATCTTATCTTAAGAAACAAGAAACATCTCAAATAAACAACCTAACCTTACACCTAAAGCAATTGGAGACAGAACAACAACAACAACAAAAAAAACATAGTAGAAGGAAAGAAATCATAAAGATCAGATGAGAAATAAATGAAAAAGAAATGAAGGAAATAATAGCAAAGATCAATAAAATTAAAAGCTGGTTCTATGAGAAGATAAACAAAACTAATAAAACATTAGCCAGACTCATCAAGAAAAAAATGGGAGAAGACTCAAATCAATAGAATTAGAAATGAAAAAGGAGAAGTAGCAACTGACACTGAAGAAATACAAAGGATCATGAGGGATTACTACAAGCAACTATATGCCAATAAAATGGACAACCTGGAAGAAATGGACAAATTCTTAGAAATGCACACATTCCAAGACTGAACCAGGAAGAAATAGAAAATATGAACAGACCAGTCACAAGCACTGAAATTGAAACTGTGATTAGAAATCTTCCAACAAACAAAAGCCCAGAACCAGATGGCTTAACTGGCGAATTCTATCAAACATTTAGAGAAGAGCTAACACCTATCCTTCTCAAGCTCTTCCAAAATATAGCAGAGGGAGGAACACTCCCAAACGTATTCAATGAAGTCACCATCACCCTAAAAACAAAACCAGAGAAAGTTGTCACAAAGAAAGAAAACTACAGGCCTATATCACTGATAAACATAGATGCAAAAATCCTCAACAAAATACTAGCAAACAGAATCCACCAGCACATTAAAAGGATCATACACCATGATCAAGTGAGGTTTACCCCAGGAATGCAAGGATTCTTCAATATATGCAAATCAAGCCATGTGATACACCATATTAACAAATTGAAGGAGAAAAAAACATATGATTATCTCAATAAATGCAGAGAAAGCTTTCAACAAAATTCAATACCCACTTATGATAAAACTTTCCCCAACATAATAAAGGCCATATATGACAAACCCACAGCCAACATTGTTCTCAATGTGAAAAACTGAAACCATTTTCACTAAGATCAGGAACAAGACAAAGTTGCCCACCCTCACCACTCTTATTCAACATAGTTTTGGAAGTTTTAGCCACAGCAATCAGAGAAGAAAAAGAAATAAAAGGAATCCTATTCAGAAAAGAAGAAGTAAAACTGTCACTGTGTGCAGATGACATGATACTATACATAGACAATCCTAAAGATGCCAACAGAAAACTACTAGAGCTAATCAATGAATTTGGTAAAGTAGAAGGATACAAAATTAATGCCCAGAAATCTCTGGCATTCCTATACACTAATGATAAAAAAAATCTGAAAGTGAAATTAAGAAAACCCTCCCATTTACCACTGCAACAAAAAGAATAAATATCTAGGAATAAACCTACCTAAGGAGACAAACGACCTGTTTGCAGAAAATTATAAGACACTGATGAAAGAAATTAAAGATGATACAAATAGATGGAGAGATATACCATGTTCTTGGATTGGAAGAATCAACATTGTGAAAATGACTCTACTCCTCAAAGCAATCTACAGATTCAGTGCAATCCCTTTCAAACTACCACTGGCATTTTTCAGAGAACTAGAAAAAAAAAAGTCACAATTTGTATGGAAACACAAAAGACCCCAAATAGCCTAAGCAATATTGACAAAGAAAAATGGAGCTAGAGAAATCAGACTCCCTGACTTCAGACTATGCTACAAAACTACACTAATCAAGACAGTATGGTACTGGCACAAAAACAGAAATATAGATCAATGGAAGAGGTTAGAAAGCCCTGAGGTAAACCCCCACACACATGGTCACCTTATCTTTGATAAAGGAGGCAAGAATATACAGTGGAGCAAAGACAGCCTCTTCGATAAGTGGTGATGGGAAAACTGGACAGGTACATGTAAAAGAATGAAATTAGAATGCTCCCTAACACCATACAACAAAATGAACTCAAAATGGATTAAAAACCTAAATGTAAGGCCAGACACTATCAAACTCTTAGAGGAAATCATAGGCAGAACACTCTATAACATAAATCACAGCAAGACCCTTTATGGCCCATCTCCTAGAGAAATGGAAATAAAAACAAAAATAAACAAATGGGACCTAATGAAACTTAATAGGTTTTGCACAGCAAAGGAAACCATAAAGATGACGAAAAGACAACCCTCAAAATGGGAGAAAATATTTTCAAATGAAGCAACTGAGAAAGGATTAATCTCCAAAATTTACAAGCAGCACATGAAGCTCAATATCAAAAAAACAAACAACCCAATCCAAAAACAGGCAGAAGGGCTTCCCTGGTGGCACAGTGGTTGAGAGTCCGCCTGCCGATGGAGGGGACACGGGTTCGTGCCCTGGTCCGGGAAGATCCCACATGCCATGGAGTGGTTGGGTCTGTGAGCCATGGCTGCTGAGCCTGCACGTCTGGAGCCTGTGCTCTGCAACGGGAGAGGCCACAGCAGTGAGAGACCCACGTACTGCCAAAAAAAAAAAAAAAAAAAACAGGCAGAAGACCCAAATAGACATTTCTCCAAAGAATATATACAGATTGCCAACAAACTCATGAAAGGAGGCTCAGCATCATTAATCATTAGAGAAATGCAAATCAAAACTACAATGAGATATCATTTCACACTGGTCAGAATAGCCATCGTCAAAAAATCTACAAACAGTAAATGCTTGAGAGGGTGTGGAGAATAGGGAACCCTCTTGCACTGTTGGTGGGAATGTAAATTGATATAGCCATTATGGAGAACAGTATGGACGTTCCTTAAAAAACTGAAATTAGAACTACCATACGACCCAGCAATCCCACTACTGGGTATATACCTTGAGAAAACCATAATTCAAAAAGAGTCATGTACCAAAATATTCATTGCAGCTCTGTTTACAATAGCCAGGACATGGAAGCAACCGAAGTGTCCATTGGTAGATGAATGGATAAAGAAGATGTGGCACATATATACAATGGAATATTACTCAGCTATAAAAAGGAAAGAAATTGAGTTATTTGTAGTGAGGTGGATGGACCTAGAGTCTGTCGTACAGAGTGAAGTGTGTCAGAAAGAGAAAAACAAATACCGTATGCTAACACATATATATGGAGTCAAAAAAAAAAAAAAAGGTCATGAAGAACCTAATGGCAAGACGGGACTAAAGACACAGACCTACTTGAGAATGGACTTGAGGATATGCGGAGGGGGAAGGGTAAGCTGGGACGAAATGAGCGAGTAGCATGGACATATATACACTACCAAATGTAAAAACGATAGCTAGTGGGAAGCAGCCGCATAGCACAGGGAGATCAGCTCGGTGCTTTGTGACCACCTAGAGGGGTGGGATAGGGAGGGTGGGAGGGAGGGAGACACAAGAGGGAAGACATATGGGGACCTATGTATACGTATAACTGATTGACTTTGTTATAAAGCAGAAACTAACACACCATTGTAAAGCAATTATACTCCAATAAAGATGTTAAAAAAAAAAAAAAGGAAGAAATTGAGGCACTGACTTGCCCGTACAAAAATATGACTTCCTTTAAATATCCAGAACTGAATTTAACAGAGGGGCAGCCTTCACTTCACTAATGTTAGAAACCATGGACTTAATAATTTGAACTATCTTATTCACTTCTGATTTCAATGAGATCAATTGAGGTTTTAAATGTGAGCCATTGAAGATCACCCCCACCCCCTCGCCCCTTCCTCTTTGCCTCTCTCCTCCAGGTAGTCAATGTATGGACCTTGAGTCTGGATGCTCTCTTCTGAAGTTGTGGCTGATTCTTCTAGTCTTAAATGTTATACATTGGCCTCCACTGACCTTTAGCTTGTCTGAACTTGAGTTTGGGCATCACGCTCTGACATCTGCTGCTGGTGACCATGATCGTTGCCATGACCTCTGTGACAGGTCAGCAATATCCAGTTCTCCTTGACATCTGAGTCACTGCGGGATCACATTTCTTTACTGCTAGAGAAGCACTGACTACAAAGCTACTGAAGTTAAGCTTTGGGCCTGTATTAGGTCACTGCTGCATAATAAATAACCTCAACTATGAGACTAATAACACAGAGGTGTTACGTCCCAGTTTCATGGGTCAGGAGTCCAAAGGGCCTCAGGAGGCACCTGAAACCGAGATGTCAGCTGGGTGCCTTCTCAGTGGAGCCTGGATTAGGGAGAGACTTGCTCCCAACTTCCTCAGGTTGTCAGAATTTATTCCCTTGCATTTCTATGACTGAGTTCCCCATTTTCTTGCTAGATTTCTGTGGGGACAGCTATCAAGTCCTAGAGGCCACTCTCAGATCCTTGCCAAGGGCTCCCCTTCACAGAAGGTCCTCTCATGCTTTGAATCTCTGTGCTTCTGGAGGGCCCAGTCCCTTTAAAGGGATCGGGTGTTTTGGGCAGGACCATCTAGATAATCTCCCTTTGAATTAACTCAAAATCAACTGATTAGGAAGCTAATCATGGGAGAGTTGTCCCATCATATTTGCAGGTTCTATCTGCTTCCAGAAGGAGAGGATTGATAATACAAGGTGTGGGCACCAGGGGCCAGTAATCTTAGAATTCTGCCTGCACAGGGCCCTTCATTTGCATAGACAGAGAGGCCCTAGTAGTGTGTTCACATGGTCTTATATTTAGACAAAATTTGAAATATTAAGGTATTTTATCCATAATTGGTTACGCCTCCTATCTCATTCCTCTTGGCTGCCCTTTTGTCATACTTCCCCTCATGCCAAATGGCATTACAATATCAAATAAACTTGACTTACAGATTTTCCTATATTTGACAACAGTCCAAAAAGATTACATAATATTTTTACATGAATAATAAGGGGTCAACCTGGAATGAAATTATTCTAAACTATTAATAATAATAACAAATTTTCAATTAGTCATGGGAGAAGACTAAATTACCTTTCTATTTTCTCTATAGAAAATATTATAAAACTGTTATCAAATAAACACATGTAGCCAAAGTGAAAGGGTAAACCATTAAAAGGTGTAGAAGGTAAATAATTAGTTAAAATATTTTGTATGCTTTTTGTTTTAAAGAGAACCCCTAAACCTATACTATTAGCTTCTGGTCCTAATATGAAACTTGTATTTGTCTGTTCCTTCTTGCCATGGTACATAATCTATTTCCAGATATCCTGGTTTTTTCTCTCCTTGGCCATATATATCAGGTCTCTTTTCCTTCTACTCCAAATTCAGACAAATAAAAAGAAAATGGTGTGTGTCCCTTCTGGGTGGGAACATTTAATGGTTGGCCCTTGTTCACCCATGTTCCCTGGCCTTGACTCAGAAATCATAAATGCATATGTTGAGAAGGAGTCATTATACGTTGAAGCCAACATCCCCCTAGTTCCCTGGGTAACTACAATGAACAGACTCCCTGCCCCCACCCCCTCTTCAGACTGCAGTGAACAGATTCATAGGAGTTAAATCTCACTGTTTTAAGCTGCAGAGCTTTTGAGATTGTTTGTTACTCAGCATAATCTAACTGGACTTGACTGACACAACCTTCATTATGAGGTTCACCCCATAGGCTCTTTTGAGTTTTCTGGCTCATGATCTTGGCCATATCAGTATCCTTCTCAATGGACAAAGAGAACATTTTAGATGCTCTTCTGTGCTAATCTGGGGTTGGTAGGACACTGTGAAGCTTCTCTGTGGCAAACTTTGCTACTATACAACTCAAGCACCATGTTAGATGAGAAGCTTCTATAACAGCCTTTTGGTCTGGCTTGGCCACTCTCTAGGAAGCAAGATCCAAGTATCTGCATTTTTTGGTTTCTGTCTTAAACCCATATAGAGTTTTTCACCTAGTTTCTTTGGTTTTGGCCATCCCCTGGTACCTGTCAGCATTTAAAGTCTAATTATGTTTTTTGTGATTTTCCTAGTACCTTGTAGTTATCCAATGCTGTGAAAACTCATGTATTAGCTTGCATTATGTTCTTCTTTACTCTGTAATTTATATTACAAATGTGATGCTTTAAAATTTTATTGATTAACTATTGCCAGTATAATACTACAAAACAAACAAACACAAAGCATTAGTAACACAAAATAAAACATTTATTTTTATTATGGGTCTATTATGGGTTCTGTCAGTCAGGGCTTGGCTTTGCTAATTTTTTTTCCAGCTTTGGCTCAGTTCATTTTGACTGGGGTTGTTCATGCACGAGTAATCAACTTGTGGGCCGGTGACAGGTTAGCTTTCTGCGATGAATCACCCTGCTCTATGCAGTCTTTCTTGGAGGCTAACCTGGCTTGTTGTCATGTAAGAAGGAGGAGTCTGAGAGAGAGAAGTGCTCATGGCCTCTTGGGGCAAAGGCTCAGAATTCACACATCCCTACTTCTACTGCCTCCTCTTGTCCTAAGCAAGTCACAGGGCCTGCCTCTTGTGGGAGAACCTGCAAAGGGTCAGTTCAAAGAGCATGTATATAGGGAAGAATGAAAAGTTGGGGCCATTTAAAAATTAATCCTACCACAAAATCCTCTAGGTTCTAGCCTTTGGTATGTGGAAACTATTTTTCTGATTTTTTTCCTTTTGTTTTCTTCTTTCTTAGCAAAAGTAGGATCTTGAAAATGACAGCTTACTTTATTGTTTCTACCATCAGTTTTTAAAACTGCATTCAGAATGTTAACCCATTGCTATTTTTCTGGGTGTGTATTTGCTCTCCTCTGAGGTTCATCTGTATAAAAAGTTATTGATGTAGAATAAATGGTGTGGGGTGGATAAACGGGTAGCAAGGCAACTCTTACAGAAGAATCTTTTTAATCTCTTAAAATATTATCCCAGTATATAGATGGGTAATACAGAAATTTTAGAAATATAAATGAGCAAAAAGAAGAAAGTTAAAATCACAGTTTATGATCACTCTTAAAAATGCTATCACTATTAACATTCTAGATTAAGTCCTATCAGAAGGGTGTGTGTGTGTGTGTGTGTGTGCGTGTTTGTGTGTGTGTAGTAAAAGAGGGACAAAGAGAGAGGAATTTTTGTTACATAAAAGTTAAATGATATAATATGATGGCTAGTAATTTGATTTTTAAATTTTATACCATGAATGTCTTTTCATAGTATTACACATGCTTCTATTAAACTATTTTATTATCTGTAGATTAGATATATAATAATGTATTTAACCAATCCACTTTTAGGCTATCTAAAATACTTCTAATACTAAAGTATTAGTGGTGCATTTGTTACCAAGGATAAACCTACACTGACACATCATAATCACCCAAACTCCATAGTTTTCCTTAGGGCTCACTCTTGATGTTGTACATTCTAAAGTATTAGAAGAACATCCTTGTAGTTAAAACTTTGCAAATATCCCTAACTACATTTTAAGAATAAGTTACTAAATGTGAAAATTATTTTTAAAAACATATACAAAACTTTAAAATTTTTTATATAAAATTGCAAATTTTGCTTCAAAAGTTTGTACAAATTTGCATACTCACCAGTGGTATGAGTTCTGGTTGTCTGAACATACATTGCTGGGTTAATATGATTCTAGATTAACATGATAAAAAAATAAAATGTCATATATATCTAGTAGTTGAAAAGATATCCCTACTTCCTTTGATTTCTTCATATTTGTATAACTGTAGGTTGAATATTTTCTCATTTATTTTACAGGCAATTTTATGTCTTCTGTGAATTGTCTGTTCACATCCTTTGCCTGTTTTTATTGGTGTGTTTATCATTTTACTTGTTAACTCTAAGGCAATTTACAGATCAAAGATAGCATTTATTTGCATTATTTATATATATACATATATATACATAATACTTTTCAAAATTTTTTATATTCTTTTTCTTGGATTTAAATAAAAGTCTGGGCAGACAAAAAATGTATGGTTGTTTCTGGACTAGACACATAATCACTAAAAATTTAGTGATTGAATAAGATCTGTTATTTACTTTAGCCTCTATAAGACCATTTTGTCTTTTTAGCTAAAAGAAAAAAATCTGTATATGTTTAGAAGACTCTGAATATTGATAGAGACCCGGATTATTAAGATGGAGCCTAGTGTGGGTACTCCGGGTATTTGGCTTTACTCAGTACATTTGTGCCAAATATAAGGAATTGAGTAAGACATCTGCAGATTAGCTAGGTTTAATTGTGCTTTTTGAAAGGACATGTTTCCTACAATTTTAAACAACTTTTCGCATTTATACTGTATATTTGCATTGGTCATACTTATGAAATAGGTGCTAGGCACAGTGAGGAGATTTAAAAGGAAAATAAAACAGATGACATTTGTCCGTGACAATAAAAAGCCATAAAATTTTTAAAAGACAGCAAAAATAAATAATAATAAGTTAATTTTACTAAATGGTGAAAGTATGCTTATGTCAGTATAAATATCTTGTCTGATCCCAACATAGAAGAATAAGCAGCAAATTTACATACCTCTCATTTTTTTATATTATTATAAACTTTTTAATCTTACATATTATGATTGAAAAGTCATATATACTCTTCATTTATATTGATAGAAAGCCTTCACTAAACATAATTAGTCCTTGAAAAGAAAGTGTAAACAGAATGAAGAAAAGGAATAGAATTGCTAATTTTTGCTACACATAATTTTATCTTTTATAAGATAAGATTTAATCTGTAACCATGCAAAAGAAAGCAATAGTTTTTAATAAAATAATTATAATTAGATACCATTGTTGTCACTAGGTCATCTACAGTAATCTATGAAGTTTCCTTGTCTCAAGATGCTCCATCATAATGTATATTAAAGTAGAAATAAATATTACATTTTTGAAGCTATCTACAAAGTTTATGTTATACTATATAGCTAATGGAGAGTAAAATAATCTTTATTTATCAGATGGTGAAAGTCTAAAACTAAATACAGTTAAGAGTACCATGAAATAAAGACACAGACCTACTAGAGAATGGACTTGAGGATATGGGGAGGGGGATGGGTAAGCTGTGACAAAGCGAGAGAGGCATGGACATATATACACTACCAAATGTAAAATAGATAGCTAGTGGGAAGCAGCCACAAAGCACAGGGAGATCAGCTTGGTGCTTTGTGACCACCTAGATGGGTGGGATAGGGAGGGTGGGAGGGAGGGAGATGCAAGAGGGAAGAGATATGGGGACATATGTATATGTATAACTGATTGACTTTTTGTTATAAAGCAGAAACTAACACACCATTGTAAAGCAACTATACTCCAATAAAGATGTTAAAAAAAAAAAAAAAAGAGTACCATGAATTCAGCTGAGTGCCATGCCTGGTTATTTGATCAAGGTAATAAACATTTTGATTTATAACACTGTTCCCCTACTAAGGATTTTTTGTGATCAGTTGTGCTCCAGGGCAAAGACCCATCTGTCCAAAGGTGGGCTTTAATTTGAGAGCAAGTAGCTCTGCTTAGAAATTAAAATGAAAAGATCTATCTTCTGGAAAATGACATGATTGAGCATTAGGATAAACTGTCTCACCTTCTAAATACTTCTTTAAGCAGTGACTTATAGTTGAACCTGGAAATTAATGCAATATCATTGCTTTATATTATTGGATAATTACAACTACTAGTTTTTTCAACTTTGGAAGAATGAGTAATTTTATTTTAGAGTCAAAAAGCCAGACCCTCAAACCTAGATCTTATCCTTTTAAACTACACCAAAAAGATCCATAATGTGAGAGAATGGTTCAACAAATGGAGAAAAAATAATATGCAGAAAAGCTATAATGTACCTAATTGAAATGAAAATTAAATGTTTTAAAAAAGCTAATTCAGTAAAAATTATTACTCTCAAAATGGCACTACCATTTTGACAGACAGATCATTTAACTCTAAGTATAAATGGTTTCGGAATGAATGTTCCAGTAATGAAGAGATGAAAAACTGTAATTTAATCTAATATTAATGTAATGTGAAACTCTGGGTGCAGGAAATGGAAAAAAGATGACATACTAGGTTAAATTATTATATCATGAAGGAGATTATTTATGCAAAGATAAGAGAGAGAGAAAAAATATCCCCTTTCAGGTAGGCTATTCTTCCTGAGAAAAGACCATATGAGCACTCATTCCAAAATAACAGTAAGATCCCTATTTATTTGGTCAAATATGCTGACAATTATTGGACAGAATGGAGTCCCTCAGAGCAGGATGAAAAGTGGTCAGTTGCAGTCAGCTTGCTTGGGCTGCAGAGTTTGCTTTGGGGTAGACTGTCTTTGGAAAGTGACATCTTGCCACATCCAAAAATCTCAATTTTTTGGCTGTACTGCAGTCTCTTTATACTTCACTACTCAGGAAGAATTTAAACAATCTATGCCTTAGTTGAAAATATTGCAGAAATCTGATAGAGTCTGTATTCTTGAGCCAGACAGCATTAAGTACATTATGTCTTATTCTGTGGAAATAAGGAAGACTCTGCCCAGAAAGCCCTGCTAATGTCTTTACTTCAGCTATCCAGCACGTAAGAAGCCTAATTCTCTTCAGTGAACGACAATAATCTGCCTTGATACCTCTTTATCTGGGTGGTCCTGAGACTTTGTTAAGGACCATGACCAAGACTTCCTGCAGTTTACTCACTGACCCTTGAGGGTGGTCATACAAACCACCATGGATTATGCACAGCTATCTTTTTAATAATCTGATATAAACAATTGGCTCTTGTTAGAGTGTATAAATTTTCTCTCACACATTTTATATAATTGGTCCCTCTCAAGCATCATTAAATATTTATAGCCTTCTACAGATCAAACTTGTTTCATTTGATTGTAACAATATCAAGAATTATTTTTTAAGTATGCCTATTATTACATTTTTGAAAAGCCAAACACTGGCAATTTACATAAAACATTTTCTATATATTCATGTAATGTTCAAAATGTTGACTCACAAGAAAAGTTCATGAATGGCAAACAGACAATTAGATTATGGCATAGCTCAGCTGCAATGTATATTCATATTACTTTCACCTATCTCCCAGCACCAACCCAATTAATGTATACGTTAGGGGTTTTCTTATAAAGACAAATACAGAAATTTCATACACTTATAACCATAGAAAACTTTAGGACAAAATTTTAAATCTTCATGTGAGTTATAATACACCATAATCTGAACTTTTAAATTCTGCAAAACTACCATAATCATCAAAGATATGAGTTAGTCTACCCTTGTCCAGGTTACTTGGTGGCTAGGCTTTAATCTACAGTGTGGGATACAGTTTCCCTGAAATCCATCTTGCGTTAGACTTCCGACATGGATGGGGTCCTTGTGACATCTATCATACTCTAAATCACCATCCCAGGCATTAAGGTAGGGTTATCAATTTTAGATACCTGGGCCACAATGATTTTCAACGCCCTTGACTGGTATGGTTAAGAGAATACAAGGACCATGCTTTGGGCTATGTGGCCTTCAATTCAGTGCTCCATTCATTGAACAGGATTGCTTAGAGATAAGGAGCAGTGGACACATTTTGCAGATTTAACTTCACAACAAAAACCTCCCTCAACAACCTAATGATTTCATCCCATAGACTACCTGCTCTCCACTCTAGCATCCAAAGTTCACTATTTATTCCTTTAGCTTCTTAAACATCATTCAGTAGTAACCATGATGATGGAGGATAGTGAGATCTTGCCAATTTCACTTCTGTTACCAACTACATCATTTTAGGTGAGTTGCTTATTGATAGCAAAAGACTCACATGCCCATGCATGTGTGTGTGTGTGTGCACATGTGCACGCACACACACACACACACACACACACACACACACAAAAGCAATGGAAGAGAATTTCTATTTTATTCAATCATAACAATTTCTAATACATCTTATCAGAAGTGGAGGATGCACACATCATAGAAGCAGATACTGTTTGTATCAACTTACCTACATTTGTCACTTAGAATTCCTAATGTCAAAATTCTACTGATTTGTTAAATAGACACACGTTTTGAGCAAAATCACTTAACAAGTCTATAGGGACAGAAAGTAGTTTAGTGGTTCCTATGCCTGGGGGGAGCAAGGAGGTATGAGGAGTGAGTCTTAATGGGTCTGAGGTTTTTTTCAGGGGGGACGAAATTTCCTAAAATTACATTGTGGTGATGGTTGCTCAACCCTGTGAATATACTAAAGAACATTGAATTGTATACTTTAAATGGGCAGATTATTTGGTATATGAATTATATATTACTCAAGGGTTTTTTTTTAAAAGTCAGATTGCTAATAAATTAAGACAGAAATAAAGATCACATCAAAAAAAAAAAAGATTTTACGGAGATATTGGTATCTACACAAGAAAAAGACCTACTAGATTTGAGAAGCTTTAGTTTCACTGTGCCTCAACCCTTTTATATTCAAAGCTCTTATCTCCATTCAGGAAGAATTTAAGCTAGTAGTTTATACCTTTAGAAGAAAGTATTCACCCTGTTTAAAGCCAAACTCAGCCTTAGCTATATCCTCTTCCAGGATAGAAAGCGGAATTCCTCACTGCCAGTTGTCACTGAATAGTAAGTCTGCCTTCAGCCTTTCGGTGTCCTAGAAAGCCCATTTCCCAAGAGAATTTATTTGGTTAAGGGCCTGTCAGATGAAAGATTCATATGAGACTTCCCAGAAGTGATTTTTAAAAGTATTTCAGGGGCAAGACCCAGTAGTGTTGTTGGACTTCAACCAGGTGAATGTCTCTTGAAAATCTAGATTTGGTGAAAGGTGCCCAATAAAGTATTATTCTTTCTTACTGGTAGGCTTTTATTCACTAAAGGGCAGAGGAAACAAAAAAGGGGATTTACTTCTTTGAATTTAATTCTAAATTATAAGAAAGAGCTGAAGGATTATGTGGATTTGATAGAAAAAAAAACAAAACCCTTGGGGTAAAGTAAAAGGTCATGTTAGTTTCTAAATAGTTAAGAATGAAAATAGGCACATTCAGACATGTCCTATACTTTAGTTCTGGGCATGTAATCTAATAGTTAAGAGGAATGAGACCTATAAACTCTGGCAAGTGAGTCAAAGGAAGCACCCTATTCCCAAAGAATAATAAACTGTTGATAACAACTCTCTGGGTGGGTGTGTTGGTGTATTTATTTATCCCTTTCGTATTTCTGCTGTAATTTCACTTTCGAGTTTATTATTCTTTGGGAATAGGGTGCTTCTTAAGACTATATAGAATGGTCATATAACCAAGGATAAAAACAACATAAAAGTATATTACAAACCCTAAAGAACAGGTCAAGAAGGCTAAAACTCAGGTTTAAGAAAAACTATAAAGAAAAAATGAAAAAATGCTATTTTAGCTAGGTTGCAGCAAGAAAACATACCAATAAGGGGTAAAACACTGTTTGGATAGTTGCAAATGGGAGAGGGAGGTGATATTGAAGATATATCTCTTACATAATCAACACTCAGCTAAAAACCCATGTGTAATTGTGATAATAAAAAAAAGAAAAGAAAAACTGCAAGGACATTATTATCAGTCCCATTTTACACAGAGGAAACTGAAGATGAGAGAAGGTAGGCAATTCGCAGAGGTTATATAACCAGTAAAGGAGTTATTGGTATCAGATTTTCCTGACTCCAAAAATAACAGAAAAACACAAATTATTGACACCTCTTTTATGCTCATTTTCACTACCCAGGAAAATGGTCTTCAAACTGAAATGAATAAAAAATTATAACTAAAATGAAATTAAAATTTTAAATGTACAAGAAGGTAATGAAAACCTATTTTCTTTGGAATAATCAATGGCTCAAATGGCATTACATCCAAGGCTACTGAAAGAATGTAGTGTTCTATAGATACATCTATTATAAAATTTGTCACATTTTATTCCATTTGGGGGAAACAGTTTATCATTCACAATGGATTGTGGGTTCACTGTATAGCCAGCAACAAAACCAGTGCTGGCATATTCATATGGTTCTCAATTAATATGTCTCATAATGGAACCATTGTTTTGAAATCAAGAACAACTAGAGATGTATTTGAAGTTTTAAAATATGAATGTGTACTGACATTCAAAAATAGGAGGGAAACTAAGAAGGTAACCAGTACTTGAGCACCTATTGTGTGTCAGTTTCAGGGGAGTGCTTGGTACTTGACCCATATTGAGTCATTTAAGCCTTGCAATTACCTGGCTAGAAGATTTTACATAAACAAAGTTAAAAAGATCTAAAAATTGTCAGACCACAAATAGCTAGGATCTACCAGAAGGGCTGGATTTCAAACCCATGGCTATAGTTGAAAGTACGTGCTGGAGTGTGAACTGGCCAAATGATTTTGCAACAAGCTCCTTAATTGCTCAAAGCTTCACTTTTCTCTTTTGTAAAATAGGAATAATGACAAAACGCAACTCGTAGGAATGTGGCAAGTATCTACATTAAGAATACCCAAATTTTATATATAGTAGTGTGTATATGTCAATCCCAATCTCCCAATTTATCCCTCCCCAACTTTCTCCCCTGGTAACCACAGATTTGTTTTCTACATCTGTGACTCTATTTCTGTTTTGTAAATAAGTTCATTTGTATTTTCTAATAAGGACCACTTTATAGCACAAGGAACTCTGCTCAATACTCTGTAATGACCTACATGGAAAAAGAATCTAAAAAAGAGTGGGTATATGTATAACTGATTCACTTTGCTGTACACCTGAAACTTACACAACATTGTAAATCAACTATAACAATAAAGTTTTTTAAAAAGGTCAAAAAAATAAAAAAGGTCAGAAGATGAACATTAAATAATTGAGATAATGATCTGAGAAGACATAAACATGGAAAAATAAATTTGAATCATAAGTAGTTAGTACTTCGTGAGAAAAAAAATACCCAAATTTGCATGACACTTAGCAAGTGCTCAATAATATAAATAGTATCAAAAATTCATAACAATGAAAAATAATTGCCTTGTTAGGTAGCATGCTATCATGTACTACCAAGCCATTAATAATGTGGTACTTTTCTGTTTGGCTGTTTATTTTTCCTTGTATACCGGAAACCCCAGAGAGAAGGGGGCTTCTTTCTCCACCCCTTTTCTAAGCCTTCATCCTATAGGGGCCCAGGGAGGGTTAAATAAGTATTAAAGTACCATGTGCAAAAGCTCTTACCGTTTAGCAGATATGTTTGCACCTGATGGTATTAGAAATAGTAGACCATTGCAGCTGAGTTTAGCAAGAAGCAATCTATGGGGGGGTCATGGCATACCCAAACAGAACCTAAAACAGAAATCTGGTGTTAGGCTGGGACAAGAGGCTTTCTTTTCAATCTTACTCTGCAGAAAAACTATCACTTCACATGTGCAGCTTTCCACAGAAGACAGAGCATTGCCATGGCATGTGGGATCTTCCTGGACCGGGGCACGAACCCGTGTCCCCTGCATCATTAGGCGGACTCTCAACCACTGCGCCACCAAGGAATCCCCGTTCTGTGTGTTTTGTAATTCATATACATGGGACCGTATGGTACATAGTATTTTGTCTGGCTTTTTTGGGGGGCTCAGCACAATATTTTTGACTTTTTGACTTACATTTCCGTTATTGCATGTATCAGCAGCTAATCCTTATTATTATTTTTTTTTCTGTACATTATTTTATTGCATAAATATACCACGATTTTAAAAAATCCGTTCTCCAGTTTATGTTTCAAGTTTGGGGCTATTAGGAATAAAGCTACTTTGAATATTCTTGTATAAGTCTTTTTATTGTCACATGTATTCATGTCTCTTGAGATGTGCCTAGGAGTGGAATTGTTGGGGCATGGGGTAGGTGAATGTGTAATATTATGGGAAACTTTAAGCAGAAGAGTGACATAATCTGACATTTTAAAATGGTCAATCTGGTTGTTGAATTAAAAATAGAATGTAAGGGAGGTGAGGGTGGAAACAGGGATACTGATTAGGAGGTGACTGCAGGAATCCAGGAGGTGATGATGATGGTAGTTGTGAGTAGGTGTCAGATTCTGGACATACTTTGAAGGGAGATACAATAGGCAATAGGACTTTTTTTGCGGTACACGGGCCTCTCACTCTTGTGGCCTGTCCCCTTGCGGAGCACAGACTCCGGACGCGCAGGCTCAGCAGCCATGGCCCACGGGCCCAGCCGCTCCGCGGGAAGCCCGGCAATAGGACTTTTGAATGAATTGAACGTGGGCTATGAAAGAAAAAGGAACTTATTGATGACTCCAAGGATTTTGCCTAGGCAGTTGGAAGAATGTAGTTGCTATCAACTGAGATCACAAGATGGAAAAAGGAACTTCCCTGGTGGCGCAGTGGTTGGGAGTCCGCCTGCGGATGCAGGGAACACGGGTTCGTGCCCCAGTTCGGGAGGATCCCACTTGCCACGGAGTGGCTGGGCCCGTGAGCCATGGCCGCTGAGCCTGCGCGTCCGGAGCCTGTGCTCCGCAACGGGAGAGGCCACAACAGTGAGAGCCCCACGTACCGCAAAAAAAAAAAAAAAAAAAAAGATGGAGAAGGAGCTGGGCTTTTGGTGGAGGGAGGCAGGGGCTGAGGGGTGAAGGGAAGGAATGGTGTAGTGATTTAAACAAGTTTGATTTCAGATGTGGATCAGACATCACAATGGTGCTGTTGAGTAGGTAGTTGGGGATATAAACTTGGATCTCAGGAAAGAGGTCTGAGCCAGAAATATACCTTTGTAAGTTGTTAGTAAAAAGATTGTAAATAAAGTCAAAAGACTGAATGAGATATTTCTCATTCAGGGGAGTTAGCATAGGTAGAGAAGAGACCATAACCAAGGATTGATCCCTGGACACTCAAAATTAAGAGGCTGAACAGAAAAGGAGGAAGCAGCACAGGAAATTGTGAAGGAGTGACCAGCGAGGAAGGAGGAAAACCAAGACCAATGAAAGTGTTTCAGGAAGAAGTGATGAAATGTCAGGTGGTCCTGATAATTAAATTGAGGAGAGCACTAGGGGTTGACCACTGAGTTGTCAACACTGGTAGGTCATTTGTGACCTTCACTAAAACAGTAGGAATGTGGGAATACTGATTCTCTTTAGGAAAAACCACTGCTATAGAGATATTTAACAAGTTTTGTAATATTTTGAACTTTGACACATGAATGACTTTGAGTTGTCTCAATTTTCAAGCTGCTAAAGGAGCTACACACCTTCCAGTGAAGTATTATCTGGCTGCAGCTATTCAAAAGTCCACCAGACATTCTAGAGAAATTCACCTGTCTGTGACTGAGGCATAAAAAAATGGGAAGAAAACAACTATCAACTTATTTTTATTTGACTTTTATCTTATAAGACAAGGGAGGATTTCATTTCTAGAATATAATTTCTTACTGGAATGTTTATCATGGAAGCAAAAATTTCAGAGAACATCAATCAACTAGTAGGGTTATTTTTTAAAATCAAACTTTTAGTCGATTCTTGTATAATAGTGTCAGGGACTATGATGTTATTTGTATTTTACAAATGATAAATAGAGGCATAGAGATGATAAGTTATTTGCCTCAAGTCACACGGCTAGAAGATGCAGCCAGCTGTCTCCAGGATTCATGCTCTAAAGTATTGTACTCTGACTAAACAGAAGGCCAAATATGAATATTTAACTGGACAGAAAGATACAAAAGATATGAAATTCCCAGGTGATATCCCTGGCAGACCAAGATGCAGATTTTCAAAGGAAATATCAGAGAACTGGATTCATTATCCTAAAAAGATTTACACAATGAGTATATAAAAGAGTCAAAAGAATTGCAAAAGAGAAAGGAGTTTTCTAAATTTTCATTTTAAAATTTTTAATAATTGTATGTTTAAGATGTACAACATGATTTAATATGCATATAAACAGTGAAATAATTACTACAGTCAAGGTAATTAACATATTATCTCCTCATTAGCTTTCATTTATTTTGTGATATGAACACCTGAAATCTACCTTCTTAGCAAATTTCTAATATCCAATACAGTATTATTAACTATAGTCATCATGCTGTACATTAGATCTATAGACTTATTCATCCTACATAATTGCAACTTTCTATAGTTTGACCAACGTCTTCCCATTTCCCCAACTTTTCCACCCCTGGTAACCACCATTCTATTCTCTGCTTTTATGTATTTGACTAGTTTTTAGATTCCACATATAAGTGAAATCATGCATTTTTTTTTTCTTTTTGTGTCTGGCTTATTTCACTTAGCATAATTTCTTCCAGGTTCACCCACATTGTTGCAGATGGCAGAATTGCCTTCTTTTTTAGGAGTAGAATATATATATCACAATTACTTCATCCATTCATACATCAATGAACACTAAGGTTGTTTCCATATCTTGGTTATTGTGAATAATGCTACAATGAACACAAGAATACAGATAATATCTTGGAGGCAATGACTTCATTTCTTTGGGATATATATGCAAAAGAGGTATCGCTGGATCATATGGTAGTTCTATTTTTTTTTTTTGAGGAATTTCCATACTGTTGTCCACAATGGCTGTACCAATTTATATTCCTACCAACAGTGTATATGTCCCCTTTCTCCACAACCTCACCAACACTTGTTATCTTTTTGACAATAACCAATAAACATAAGACCTGAAACCATAAATCTCCTAGAGAAAACATAGGGCATTGACAGCATCATTGGCAATCCATTTTTTTTGGATATGACACCAAAAGCTCAGGCAACAAAAGTATAAATAAACAGGTGGGGCTACATCAAATTAAAAAGCTCTGAACAGCAAAGGAAATAATCAACAAAATGAAAAGGCAATCTACAGACTGGAAGAAAATATTTGCAAACCATACATATCTGATAAGGGGTTAATATCCAACATATATAAGGATCAGATACAATTTAATAGCAAGAAAACAACCAAATTTTTAAAAAAATAAGCAAAAGACCTGAATAAATATTTTCCGAAGAAGACATACAAATGGCCAACAGGTATATGAAAAGGTGCTCAACATCATTAATCATAGGGAAATGCAAATCAAAACCACAATGAGATATCACTTCACACCTGTTAAAGTGGATTTCTCTAGTGAAAATCTAATCCTTAATCCTAAAGGTGGGTTGTAGGGAGTACTGCCTCTTAACCCCAAACCTAGTGAGTGGAGCTTCAGTGGAGCCATGTGAAAGATGGGTGTGTATTCCCTTTATTCAGGGACCGGGTGCCTGATGCACACAGAGAAAACAGAGCAAACAGGGTTGAGATTTTGTCTTGGAAGTGATCTCTCACATCTCTGACAGCCAACCAAAGGTGAGGAACCCAGTGGAACTACTAGGCTCAGGTTGTTCAAAAGTGATATTTCCTAAGAGACTGCCCAGCTAAAGCTAAAGGGGAAGCCAGAGCTTAGATGTTCTGGAGAATACCCCAGGTGCAGAGCTAGAAAAGTTCTGAAGCTGCCCAGAAAGCCAGACAACACTTCAGAATTGGAAGGGAATTCATTCCCCATGTGAAAACTTGGCCAGTGACAAACAAGTGTGAGGAAGGAGTCAGCAAATACATTCTCTTCCCTGTGCACCCAGCTCACATTTCCAAATATCAGTGGTTCAAGGAAGTCTTTCAAGAAGGTGTCCTGTGTGCAAACATCAGTTAGGGTTTCATGCAAAACTTGGCACAAGTTAGTAGGTGCACCCACCACCTTCACGTGCTTTCCTTCTCCCTCGACCCATCACTTCCCCTTTTCCCCTCACTCTTGCTCTCTTGGAATTGAATCCACCAGTAAAACCTTAGCTAGAAGCTTTGCCTCAGCCAGTTTTCTATCAAAGACAGGCTACACCAGCATTGCTTTGGGATTTTCTTTGTGACCAGGAGTGTATAACAGGCATGGATCATTCAGAACTTCATTTCCTGGCAGTTCTAAAGCTACACCCTCTAGGTTACTTCCTCAGTAATAAAGCTGGTGTTTTAATCTCCATTTTGCCATATTGTGTTTCTTACTCAACTGGTCTCAAAATCGGTAAGAAAAGGCATATAATTGAACTTCTCAAACCCCAATAGCATAGGCTGTTTCTCTCCCTGCTTTCAAACACACACTTTACAACTCTCACTCTGTAAAATCTACTTTGCATTGCGAGCTATCCAAAGCCAGTGGCCCTAATTTAGACTTATATGAATTCCTCACAATATATA
Source organism: Phocoena phocoena (assembly GCF_963924675.1). Taxonomy (NCBI): domain Eukaryota; kingdom Metazoa; phylum Chordata; class Mammalia; order Artiodactyla; family Phocoenidae; genus Phocoena; species Phocoena phocoena. The sequence goes on from NC_089235.1 coordinate 22,867,944, forward strand.
ATACAGTATATTGAATATAGTAGGTGTGTAACTATTAAGCTAAGTCAAACTTTTTCCCATTCCCCATAGAATCAAATTATTCATTTTAATGAAATAACCTTAAATATTTGGTACCCATTTAAGAAGACATGAAAGAATTGAGACCCCCCACAAAAAAGGAGAAGACAATGGACAATAAACATCCTAAATCATTTTTTTAAATCTCTGGATTTTCAAATCTTTAACTAAAAAATTGGAAGCAAATATTGGAAGCTAAATCCTCTGAGGTGTGATGTTTAATTAAAATGCAGAGCTCATTTAAAATGAGTACAATTCAGAAGATAGCTCCAGACACTAAATTTTATCTTTGCAATTACAATTAGTTTTCATTAGGTGATGGGGAGGGTCCAGATTTAGAGGATACGGAAAAGCAACAGCTTACAACCTGTGGTCACATAATTGCTTTTTGACATTAACTGTTCTTACAAAAGGAAGTTTTGAGAAATGAGCTGCATGTAGTGAGAACAGAGTACAGTTGTGTAGAGTGGATCAAATTAATCAAATTTTCCATGATGTTCGTGTGTGTGAGCATACATGTTGTGTTTGTGTGTTAAAGATGAGATGACATTCTCCCAAATATTCCTCCTCTGTATAGATACCAGACAATGCAACGGAGAAATAGAAAGTGTCAAAGTTATAGCAGGGTGATTCTGTTTTTAGGATTCAGTCTAATAATTATCTTAATAATAACGATAGTAATAACAACAACTATGACAATAACAGTTATTACTTTTACAGCCATAACTATATTCTAAGCATTAACCCAAGCATGGGTGCATTCACAAATGCATACATGCACACGCACACACATTCATGTTAACCTCAAAACAAACATACGAGGCAGGTACTGTTGCTTTCTCCATTTTATAGATGAGGTAGCTGAGACACCAATGAGTTAAGAGACTTGTCCTAGTTTACGCAGCTGGTGACTGTCAGAGCCAGGATTCACACCAGGTAGTCTGGCTATAGTGTCCTTCCTATTCATCTTTAGTTTAAAATTGTTCTATGACAATTTTTCTTATGTCCTTAGGAAAACGCTCTGTGAATATTGTCAAAGAAAAAGTGCCATTAGCTTTGCCATGAAACATGAGATCATTTAAGCTGATACCTTCTTAGAAACATTTAAGCCTTTCATGTGGCAGCTTCAGGTTCTGTTAAGTCATGACCCACTCCTGAAACCACTAAGTATGTGCCCTTTGACTCAGCAATCCTATTTCTAGGAATATATCCTGAGAAAAAATACTCTATCTCTTTGTGATTCTATTCAAAGCATTATTTGCAATATCAAATAATTATAATAATCTAATTATATTTATTAGACATAATTCAGATATCTAATATGAATTATATATTTATTTAATAATTTCATATTATATTCTCAATACAACTGAAAGAAATTGACTAAATAACTTTATTATAGTCATGCCATAGACTACCGGGCAGCCATTACAAATACCTTGTAATGAACCCTTAATTAAATATGAAAATTTATATAATATACTGCAAAGTTAAAACATTACAAAATAGCATTATATTATTTACCCTTTTCATTGGATATGAAACTATAGTTATGTGTGTGCATGTACAACACACACACACACACGTCCACACACACAGAAAATCTTGAAATGTATATACACTAACATGTTTTACATTGCTTATTTTTTGATGGACACATATGTGCTATTTAACTTTCTTATCAGAACCAGCCAATATTTCTTCAATCTTTCATCATGCATATATATTATCTTTGAAATAAGAAAACCTGGGAATAAAAAGTAAAAAGAGCAATTTATATTTATATAAACATACATGTGTGGTTCCTAATGAAATATGAAATTGCAGCAGGATGGGCAAGTCTTTATTTTCCAAAAGTAATTCATCACAGTAAATTATTTCTAAAAGTACATGTCAAAAAACCTACTTCCTGCTCTGCATTTTGTTCATGTCTCCTCATTTAACCCTAACTGAGGGAACTCTCAAACATAGGCAGCTCATATTCTTATTACATGAGCATTTCACTTTTGGTACAATAAATTTTTATAAAGCTCCTCAAAGACAAACTACGAAAACAAAGTGAATAGTCCAAAAGTTCACTGAAGGTCATTTTTATATTGTTGCTATGATTTCTGTAACAGATAGTTGGTTTAATCACACTTCTCACCTGATAGTGGATGATCATAATCTATTTTTAATTTTTTCCCAAACCCAAGTGCTACTTCACTCCCCTTCTATTAACCACCCAATTTGAATGTTACATCTGTATCCCCAAGTATGTGTTTACCTCTTTAAACTATGTGGTATCTTTTGTGTGATTAGGGTTTTTAATTTATAGAAATGATACACTGTAGATCTTGTTCTCTTTCTTACATTTTTTAGTGAGGACACTGTTTCTGAGACATATCCATATTCTGTGATTGCTGCGTCATATCCCATAATGCCTGGTAACCACATTTTCCTTATTCATTTCCTTATTGATGGACACCTAGGTTACCTTCCTCTCTTTCCTCACCCCCAAAACACCCCCATGAACAGCTTTGTGCATGTTCACTTGAACTAGAGTCTTGAACTAGAGTTTCTCTGGGATGTTAACCCAAGCGTGTGATTGCTGGGTCAGAGGTAATACACATAGTTATTTCACAAAACACTGACAGATTTCCTTCTCAAATGACTGTGCCAGTTACTAATCTAAACAAAAAGAAGAATTGCTTATATTTTTAAAAAGCTGTAACTGTTTTCTCATTCATGTGGGACAGAAGAACTCATTTTTCAAGAAAATTTTGTTTGGGAAACATTTTAATGGGTCCTTTGGGGTTATTTAATGGGCACATAACCAGTCAAAAACGGAAATCTGGAGACAAAGAAAAGCTAAATTGAAAGTTGGAGACAAAGAAAAGCTAAATTGCTTTGCCTGCTAATAGAAAAGCCTTTCATTTTGGCAAAAGAACTCTGTGCATGATGATGCTTTTAGAAAAATGCATTTAATTCTTAATATGGACAAAGACTATGCTATCTCAGAGGATTATTATTTGCTCTTGGGAGAGAAAGAGAGAGAGAAGGAAGCTACTTAGGAAGAAAGGAATAGAGAGGCAAAATGAGAAAACATGTATTCCCTCTATTAGTAAAAAAAAAAAAAAAAAAAAAGCTTAGTGGACTTGAAATGCCAAGACCTCCTAGAGAAATTCTTCTGGACCTCTAAGTCAATTAGTTTAATTCTACACTGAAAAACACTGACTATGGAAGTGAGCATCTGTAACCCTTATATAATTATTGTGCCCAAGAATTGCCCTGTCATGGGCAGAAGCATATCCCAGGAAGCCTTTGTTTGTGACAAAATAATCTGGGGAATTGTGACTTTCCTACACTGCCCCTCCTTTGAAGTAACAGGGTTGCAAGTAACAGAGCTCCCAGCCCAAGTGTGCTTAAATAACAAGGTTACATGCGGATCAGCTCATCAGAAAAGTCGAGTGGTGAGGCATGCAAAGTCCAATTCAGAACCCCAAACAATGTTCCTATCTATATTTTGCCATCATCAATATTGGACTATGTGTGGTAGCAAATGGCAGTGGTGGCTTGATAGAGTCATCGTCCCTTAGAGTTAGAGGAAGATTGGTTCCAGGACCCCCACAGATACCCAAATCTGAGAATGCTCAGTCTCTTATATAAAATGGTGTAGTATTTGCATATAACCTATGCACATCCTCCTGTATACTTTAAATCATTTCTAGATTACTTATAATACTAGATCAATGTAAATTCTTTGTAAATAGTTGCAAATACAATGTAAACACTATGACAATAGTTGTTGGTGTGTGGCAAATTCAAGTTTTGCTTTTTGGAACTTTCTGGATTTTTTTTCAAATATTTTTGATCCTCAGTTGAATCCATGGATGTAGAACTCATGGATACTGAGGGCCAACTGTACTTATATTCTTTTACATTTTATATCCAGTAGGAAAGAATGTGACTCTCTTTATGAAAAATTTCAGCAAAAGTCTCATTTAATCTCTTTGGAACTAACTGAGCCACATGTTCATTCTTGAACCAACTATGTAACCAGAGGCTTGTGAGCCTCTTATTTACAAGACCAATCAGAGCCTATGCCAGTCTCTGAAACAAAGAGTCAAATTCATCTGAAACATTTGGGCTGAATAATGGGGGAGAGGTATTTATCTTAAGCCAAGATCCAGTCTAGGGACTGTGTGCTCAAATGCCAAGTAACAAACACAAGAAAGGTCTACCACAATTTCCTTCTCTCAGTAATAGCTTGCCAGGTCTCATTTTCTACATCACATAGAAAAAAAATAAAACAGATGCTCCCTGGAGTACCAAGGTACTTGAAGACAAAGGTATGTATCTTATGCCCTGGACACACATTTGGAAATATTATTTCTGGACAATTGGTTCATGATAGATGTTCTGCCAGAGAATGATCATGCTTTAATATGCTGGCTTCTCTTTCTTTTTTTTGGTCCTTGTTTTACAGTCATAAAATCCTCAATATACAAAAATTGCTTAACTTAATTACTAAGTGAAATCAATATTATCCTCCGTATATTTTCCTGAAGAAATTACCTTATTGCATATCTAGGTTATGAAAAGGATAATATACATGCTAATATTTTCTATTTAAATTAGGAGTAACCGAAAGGAAAAAAACTGCTTATTCTTCATGCAAATGCATAGTCAGAAAGTCATAACTGGCCATCAGAATCATCTTACATGTATGATAAAATTATATTTTCTGATTAGAATAAAGCCTTTTCCTAAGGCCAAAAGAGAAACAAAGTCTCCTTCTGTCTCTCCAAATAGTCTGCACGTAAAAATATGTTTCTGGAAAGAAAATAAAATGTGATATATTTTCACCTTCCATCTAGGAAACATTAATTTTTTTATGAAATGGACAGATGTCTTGAAATTTCATGGAAGAAGAAATGGAAAATCTGAATACCCCTATGTCTATTAAAAATTGAATTTGTTATCTCAAACCTAATATCCTATATAGTAGTGAAATACTGATTTATTTTTTCTTCCTGAAATCATGAATAACTCAGAGATGTCCATTCTTTTCCCTTCTATTGAACATTGGCATGAAGATTCAAGCCATTGCAAATCAGGCCAGAAAAAAAACTAAAAGACAGAAATATCATATAAAAATAAAATTATCCTATTTACAGATGATATAATTGTTTAATTAGAATACCCCGATATCTACAAAATTACTATCAGAACTAATGAATTAGTTTGCTAAGGTTGTAGGACATAATATAAATATGAAAAAATCAATGGATACTCACATGATAGCAGTAAAAATTGAAAAACAAATTTCAAAATATCCCTTTACCATAGCATCAAAAACTTCAAATACTTATGAATAAATATAACAAAAACATTCAAGGCTTCTATACTGAAATTACAAATGTTGTTGTTTGAAACTAAAGAAGACTCAAATAAATAGAGATACTATGTTAATGAACTGGAAAACTCAATATTGTTAAGATTATAATTCTTCCCAAACTGACCTACAGATTAAATGCAGCTCCATTTTTGTATCAATTTGACAAGCTGATTCTAAAATGCATATGGAAATGTAGACAAACAAGAATAAATAAAACAATTAAAAAAATAAGAACAATATTAAATGTGTTATAAAGCTATAGCATTCAAGAGAGTTTGGTGGGAGCAAAAAGAGAGATATATAAATCAGTGGAACAGAATAGACAGTGTAGAAGTAGACCCACACATATCTGTTCAATTGATTTTCAACAAAGACAACTCAATGGAAAAAGGAAAATTTTTCAGTATATGGTGCTATAGCAAAAGGATTCCTGTACAAGAAAAAATAATGAACATAAATCCTTACCTCACACCATATACAAATATTAAGTCAAAGTGGATCACATATCTAAAACTAAAATACAGAATTATAATAAAAAGCTGTAGGAAAAGAGAAGTAAATATTTACAGTTTGAGGATGAGCAAATTTTTCTTAACTAGAAATTAAAAAAAATACCTAACATGAAAGAAAAAATCTGTGTAATTGATCTTCAGGAAACACTTTTGCTCTAGGATGAACATCATGAGTTTGAAGAAAATATCTGTAAAGCCTATATGAGACATATAACTTTTATCCAGAAATATAAAGAACTCTTATAACTCAAATAAAAATAGCCCAATTAAAAAATGGGAAGAAGATTTGAATAAACATTTTACAAAAGAATAAGGATTAAAGACTAATAAGAATATGAAAACATGCTCAACAGAAGTTGAGCAAATTAAAACTACAATGAGATATGACTACATAACTATTAGAATTGTTAAAATAATAATAACAATAGAGCTTCCATGGTGGTGCAGTGGTTGAGAGTCTGCCTGCCGATGCAGGGGACACAGGTTCGTGCCCTGGTCCAGGGAGATCCCACATGCTGCAGAGCGGCTGGGCCCGTGAGCCATGGCCACTGAGCCTGTGCATCCGGAGCCTGTGCTGCACAGAGAGGCCACAACAGTGAGAGGCCCGCATACCACAAAAGAAAATTTAAAAAAAATAATGATAATATCTGACACTACTGACCATTAGCAAGGATGTAAGATGTAAATTACTGGTGGGAAGGAAAAATTGTATAGCTATTCTGTATAACAGTTTAAAATTTTCCTATAAAATTAAACATACATTTACCATATGACTCTGTCATCTCACTCCTAAGTATTTACCTAAAAGAAATGAAATACAGCTATCAACAAAGTCCTGTATAAAAATGTTCATAGCACCTTTATTTATAATAGCTCAAAAATAGAATCAAACCAGATATCCATTAACATGTGAATGTAGAAACAAATTGTGGTATATTCATACAATGGAGTACTCCTCAGCAATGAAAAGGAAACTAGAAACTATCAATACACACAATATGGATAAATCTCAAAATCATTTGTATAAGTGAAAGAAGCCAGGTGAAAAGAAGGATATGTAATGTTTGATCCCATTTATATTCAATAAAATATTCTAGAAAAGAAAACTAACTAGAGTGACAGAAAGCAGATTAGTGGTTGCCTGAGAATGGGGATAGAGAAAAGAATGGATTACAAAGGTAGACTAGGAAGCTTCTGAAGGTGGCAGAAGTATTCAATATCTTGATTATGGTGATAGCTTATATACACATCAAAACTTAAATTGTGCACTTTAAATATGGATAGTATATTATACTTTATATCTCAAAAAGATTATAAAAGCAAATAAGGGAGAAAGAAAAATTATTCCTTTGGTATGAACTTGTCACACAGCAACATTTATTCCATTTCCTTCCAGAAATCTGCAAAGCTAAGTTTGGCATAACAAAGTGCAACTCTAAACAATTACAAGTGATAGAAAGCACTTTTCTTTGGTAAGTGGTGGTAGTCAAAAGGATATAAAATAGTTCTATACCTCACTTTGCCTATCAGCACTCCATAAAATTCTATACCCAGAAATCCATTATTTTCCTCGCTGATGCTACAGTCACGAACATGTCAAGACCTGCAAACACACTGGCCTGTAGGAATGAAAGTGACTAACAACACTGACACAGTAATAACTGCCATCAAAATTATTTAGATTTGTGCTTTACAATTACCACTTTTTTTCACATACTATATTCAAAATTACCAATATATATCCATTTTCTTTAATAGACAAAGGATTTAGGACTATTATCCTTGTGTCAATAGATTTTCTTCAATTTGCTTTTCCTATTTTTCTATAGCTTTTTTAGCATAATGCTCATTTTGCTTTCCTCCCTCCACAAAAATTAGATTAAACTTGAAAAATTGGTGCTGAAAGCCAGTGTGCTATTATGTGATCTGAGTATCTGGTGTCAACCCAGCTTCTTGTATTTGAAGCTTCACTTAATTAGCACAGACTTGGAGTGGTGGGAACATTTATCTTGAACCACTAATCAAAGCTGTACAGAAACTGAATAGATCATTTTGACTAAAATTATCACTTTCTATGAGACGAAATTGTTAACTAGCTAATTATTTGGTATGAATGATAAAAGTCACTTCTGCTTTTACTGTATTTACTCTGATAATAAACAGAAAGTTTTAGTACTTAATGTTTATTCACTCTCTGGCAGCTTTCTTAAGTACCAAAAAATAGTTGCATTTAAAGTGCCAAAGATTTCCTGGCAGTAAAAGTCAAATGCTTCCAGTAAAGGTCTTATATAACTTAATTTTTAGAGCAATTACACATCACTGGAGACAGTTCATAATTTTAAAGCTGAAAATGACTCCAGAGATTACCTGATCCAACTGCATGGTTTCCCAGGTGAATCAACTGCAGCCCAGGTGACTAGCAACTTACCCAAACTGACAACCTGAGTCATTTATTTTTCTCTTTATGCAATTCTATAACTTCTTTAGCATCTGATCTAATAACTGATTAAATTATACCCCAGAGGATGATATTGAGTAACTTATTTTAAGATGCGATATTTGTAGGGCTTCCCTGGTTGCGCAATGGTTGAGAGTCCGCCTGCCGATGCAGGGGACACGGGTTCATGCCCTGGTCCGGGAAGATCCCACATGCCACGGAGCGGCTGGGCCCGTGAACCATGGCCGCTGAGCCTGCGCGTCCAGAGCCTGTGCTCTGCAACGGGAAAGGCCACAACTGTGAGAGGCCCGCGTACTGCAAAAAAAAAAAATAAAAATAAAAATAAAAGATGTGATATTTGTACTTTGACTACCCCAAGAATAGAGGTATATGATAACATGGATTGAAAATAATTAACTCTCCTCAATCTGTCTTCCAATATACACAATACAATATTATAAATATATTATAGTTTCTACTTTCTCTAATGCTACCAAAATAGATTCAGGATTTTAGTATCGTCAGGCTCCTGAAAGAATCAAGGTCGGTTTCCACATACATTACCTACAACCCTATCCTTGTTCAAGAACCCAACAAACACTTAGTACAATACAAGATTACTTTCTGCTTAAATAGGATAGGAATTAATTTAAGTTTTAAAAAGCTTGTAGTTGTTTCTGTGTAGAAGATAATTTGTAGGTTTGTCAAGAGTAAAGATAAGGATATGAGCTAGGTATTTACTGTCTCAGTGTGCTGTGAAGTGGAATAAGCCAATAGCAAAGAAGTGAACATCTATGGTTGGTATGTTGAATGTGATGTTGACAGATATGAGTGATAAGAAAAAGAGAAATTATGGATGGCTTCTAGGTTTGGATCCTGGATGGCTGAAATGGATAATGACATAATTTAATGAAATAGAGAATAGCAGGGAGGGTGGAAATAATTGGATTTCGAGGAAGCCAATATAAGGAATTCTATTTAAGAAATAAGAAATTTAAGATACAGGAAGAGGAACCAAGATGGCAGAGCACAAGATTGTGCTTTCACTCCCTCTTGCAAGAACACAAGAATCACAACTAGCTGCTGGACAATCATCGACAGGAAGACACTGGAACTCACCAAAAAAGATACCCCACATCCAGAGACAAAGCAGAAGCCACAATGAGATGGTAGGAGGGGTGCAATCACACTTAAATCAAATCCCATAACTGCTGGATAGGTGACTCACAGACTAGAGAACACTTAGACCACAGAAGTCCACCCACTGGAGTGAAGGTTCTGAGCCCCACGTCAGGCTTCCCAACCTGGGGGTCCGGCAACGGGAGGAGGAATTGCTAGAGAAATAGAATTTGAAACGTAGCTGGAATTGATTGCAGGACTTCGATAGGACTGGGGGAAACAGAGACTCCACTCTTGGAGGGCACACACAAAGTAGTGTGAGCATCGGGACCCAGGGGGAGAAACAGTGACACCAGGGGAGACTGAACCAGACCTACCTGCTAGTGTTGGAGAGTGTCCTACAGAGACGGGAGTGGCTATGGCTCACCGTGGGGACAAGGACACTGGCAGCAGAAGTTCTGGGAAGTACTCCTTGGTGTGACTCCTCCCAGAGTCTGTCATTAGCCCCACCAAAGAGCCCAGGTAGGCTCTAGTGTTGGGTTGCCTCTGGCCAAACAACCAACAGGGAGGGAACCCAAGCCCACCCATCAACAGTAAAGTGGATTAAAGTTTTACTGAGGTCTTCCCACCAGAGCAACAGTCAGCTCTACCCACCACCAGTCCCACCCATCAGGAAACTTACAAAAGCCTCTTAGATAGCCTCATCCACCAGAGGGCAGACAGCAGAAGCAAGAACTACAATCCTGCAGCCTATAGAACAAAATCCACATTCACAAAAAGATAGACAAGATGAAAAGGCAGAGAGCTATGTACCAGATGAAGGAACACGATAAAACCCCAGAAAAACAACTAAATGAAGTGGAGATAGGCAACCTTCTATAAAAAGAAATAAGAATAATGATAGTGAAGATGATCTAGCACCTTGGATAAAGAAGGGAATCAAAGATTGAGAAGATGCCAGAAATGTTTAACAAAGACCTAGATGAATTAAAGAACAAACAAACAAAGATGAACAATACAACAACTGAAATGAAAATTACACTAGAAGGAATCAATAGCAGAATAACTGAGGCAGAAGAATGGATAAGTGACCTGGAAGACAGAATGGTGGAATTCACTGCTGCAGTACAGAATAAAGAAAAAAGAATGAAAAGAAATGAAGACAGCCTTAGAGACTTCTGGGACAACATTAAACGCAATAACATTCACATTATAGGGGTCCCAGAAGGAGAAGAGAGAGAGAAAGGACCCGAGAAAATATTTGAAGAAATTATAGTCGAAAATTTCCCTAACATGGGAAAGGAAATAGCCACCCAAGTCCAGGAAGCACAGCAAGTGCCATACAGGATAAACCCAAGAAGAAACATGCCAAGACACATTGTAATCAAATTGGCAAAAATTAAAGACAAAGAAAAATTATGGAAAGCAGCAAGGGAAAAATGACAAATAACATACAAGGGAACTCCCATAAGGTTAACAGCTGATTTCTCAGCAGAAATTCTACAAGCCAGAAGGGAGTGGCATGATATACTTAAAGTCATGAAAGGGAAGAACCTACAACCAAGATTACTCTACCCAGCAAGGATCTCATTCAGATTCAAAGGAGAAATGAAAAACTTTACAGACAAGCAAAAGTTAAGAGAATTCAGCACCACCAAACCATCTCTACAACAAATGCTAAAGGAACTTCTCTAAGTGGAAAACACAAGAGAAGAAAAGGACCTACAAAAACAAACCCAAAACAATAAGAAAATGGTCACAGGAACATACACATCAATAATTACCTTAAACGTGAATGGATTAAATGCTTCAACCAAAAGACACGGGCTTGCTGAATGGATACAAAGACAAGACACATCTATGTGCTGTCTACAAGAGACCCACTTCAGACCTAGGGACACATACAGACTGAAAGTGAGGGAATGGAAAAAGATATTCCATGCAAGTGGAAATCAAAAGAAAGCTGGAGTAGTTATACTCATATGAGATAAAATTAGACTTTAAAATAAAGAATGGTATAAGAGACAAGGAAGGACTACATAATGATCAAGGGATCAATCCAACAAGAAGATATAACAATTATAAATATATATGCACCCAACATAGGAGCACCTCAATACATGAGGAAGCTGCTAACAGCTATAAAAGAGAAAATCGACAGTAACACAATAATAGTGGGGAACTTGAACACCTCACTTACATCAATGGACAGATCATCCAAAATGAAAAAAAAATAAGGAAACAGAAGCTTTAAATGACACAATAGACCAGATAGATTTAATTGATATTTATAGGACATTCCATCCAAACACAGCTGATTACACTTTCTTCCCAAGTGCACATGGAACATTCTCCAGGATAGATCACATCTTGGGTCACAAATCAAGCCTCAGTAAATTTAAGAAAATTGAAATCATATCAAGCATCTTTTCTGACCACAACACTATGAGATTAGAAATGAATTACAGAGGAAAAACCGTAAAGAACACAAACACATGGAGGCTAAACAACATGTTACTAAATAACGAAGAGATCACTGAAGAAATCAAAGAGGAAATCAAAAAATACCTAGAGACAAATGAATGAAAACACGAGGATCCAAAACCTATGGGATGCAGCAAAAACAGTTCTAGGAAGGAAGTTTATAGCTATACAAGCCTACCTCAAGAAACAATAAAAATCTCAAATAAACAATCTAACCTTACACCCTAAGGAACTAGAGAAAGAAGAACAAACAAAACCCAAAATTAGCAGAAGGAAAGAAATCATAAAGACCAGAGCAGAAATAAATGAAATAGAAGCAAAGAAAACAAGAGCAAAGATAAATAAAACTAAAAGGTGGTTCTTTGAGAAGATAAACAAATTTGATAAGCCATTAGCCAAACTCATCAAGACAAAGAGGGAGAGGACTCAAATTAATAAAATTAGAAAGGAAAAAGGGGAAGTTACAACAGACACTACAGAAATACAAAGCATCCTAAGAGACTACTACAAGGAACTCTATGCCAATAAAATGGACAACATGGAAGAAATGGACAAATTCTTAGAAAGGTATAACCTTCCAAGACTGAACCAGGAAGAAATAGAAAATATGAACAGACCAATCAGAAGTAATGAAATTGAAACTGTGATTAAAAATCTTCCAACAAACAAAAGTCCAGGACCAGATGGCTACACAGGTGAATTCTATCAAACATTTAGAGAAGAGCTAACACCCATCCTTCTCAAGCTCTTCCAAAAACTTGCAGAGGAAGGAATACTCCCAAGCTCAATCTATGAGGCCACCATCACCCTGATACCAAAACCAGAAAAATATACTACAAAAAAAGAAAATTACAGACAAATAACACTGATGAGTATAGATGCAAAAATCTTCAGCAAAGTACTAGCAAACAGAATCCAACAACAAATTAAAAAGATCATGCACCATGATCAAGTGCGATTTATCCCAGTGATGCAAGATTTCTTCAATATACACAAATCAAACAGTGTGATATACCACATTAAAAAAACTGAAGAAGAAAAACCATATGATCATCTCAACAGATGCAGAAAAAGCTTTTGACAAAATTCAACACCCATTTATGATAAAAACTCACCAGAAAGTGGGCATAGAGGGAACCTACCTCAACATAATAAAGGCCATATATGACAAACCCACAGTAAACATCATTATCAATGGTGAAAAACTGAAAGTGTTTCCTCTAAGATCAGGAAGAAGACAAAGATGTCGACTCTCACCACTATTATTCAATACAGTTTTGGAAGTCCTAGCCATGGCAATCAGAGAAGAAAAAGAAATAAAATGAATACAAATTGGAAAAGGAGAAATAAAACTGTCACTGTTTGCAGATGACATGATTCTTTAAATAGAGAACCCTCAAAATGGCATCAGAGAACTACTAGAGCTAATCAATGAATTTGGTAAAGTTGCAGGATACAAAATTAATGCACAGAAATCTCTTACATTCCTATACACTAGTGATGAAAAATCTGAAAGAGAAATTAAGGAAACACTCCCATTTACCATTGCAACAAAAACAATAAAATACCTAGGAATAAACCTACCTAGAGAGACAAAAGACCTGTATGCAGAAAACTATGACACTGATGAAAGAAATTAAAGATAACACATACAGATGGAGAGATATACCATGTTCTCGGATTTGAAGAATCAATATTGTTGAAAATGGCTATACTATCCAAAGCATTCTTCAGATTCAATGAAATCCCTATCAAATTACCAATAGCATTTTTTTACGGAACTAGAACAAAAAATCTTAAAATTTGTATGGAGACACAAAAGACCCCGAATAGCAAAGCAGGCTTGAGGGAAAAAACGCAGGTGGAGGAATCAGACTCCCTGACTTCAGACTATACTACAAAGCTACAGTAATCAAGCCAATATGGTACTGGCACAAAAACAGAAACATAGATCAATGGAACAAGATAGAAAGCCCAGAGATAAACCCACGTACCTATGGTCCTCTAATCTATGACAAAGGAGGCAAGGATATACAATGGAGAAAAGAAAGTCTCTTCAATAAGTGGTGCTGGGAAAACTGGACAGCTACATATAAAAGAATAAAAATAGAACCCTCCCTAACACCATGCACAAAAATCAACTCAAAATGGATTCAAGACCTAAATGTAAGACTGGACACTCTAAATCTCTTAGAGGAAAACATAGGAAGGACACTCTTTGACACAAATCACAGCAAGATCTCTTTTGATCCACCTCCTAGAGTAATGGAAATAAAAACACAAATAAGCAAATGGGACCTAATGAAACTTAAAATCTTTTTCACAGCAAAGGAAACCATAAAGAAGATGAAAAGACAACCCTCAGAATGGGAGAAAATATTTGCAAATGAATCAGCGGACAAAGGATTAATCTCCAAAATATATAAACAGCTCATGCAGCTCAATGTTAACGAAACAAACAACCAAGTCCAAAAATGGGCAGAAGACCTAGGTAGACATTTATCCAAAGAAGACATACAGATGCCCAAGAAGCACATGAAAAGCTGCTCAACATCACTAATTATTAGAGAAGTGCAAATCAGAGCTACAATGAGGTATCACCTCACACCAGTTAGAATGGGCATCATCAGAAAATCTACAAACAACGAATGCTGGAGAGGGTGTGGAGAAGAGGGAACCCTCTTGCAGTGTTGGTGGGAATGTAAATTGATACAGCCACATGGAAAACAGTATGGAGCTTCCTTAAAAAACCAAAAATAGAATTGCCATATGGTCCAGCAATCCCACTACTCAGCATATATCCAGAGAAAACCATAACTTAAAAAGATACATGCACCCTAATTTTCATTGCAGCAGTATTTACCATAGCCAGGTCATGGAAGCAACCTAAATGCCCATCAACAGACAAATGGGTAAAAAAGTAGTGGTACATATATACAATGGAATCTTACTCAGCCATAAAAAGGAATGAAATTGAGTCATTTGTTAAGACGTGGTGCATCTAGAGACTGTTGTACAGAGTGAAGTAAGTCAGAAAGAGAAAAACAAATATCGTATATTAATGCATGTAACTGGAACCTAGAAAAAATGTACAGATGAACCGGTTTGCAGGGCAGAAGTTGAGACTCAGATGTAGAGAACAAACGTAATGCCACCAAGGGGGGAAAACCGCTGGTGGGTGGGGATGAAATATGTGGGAGTAATCCGTGTTGACTGAAATAAAAATATACGAGAGAGCTGTGAGTTTCAGTTTTATTGCTGTATTTACTGAGGATTGTAGCCTGGGAGACAGACTCTCAGATAGCTTTGAGGAACTGTTCCCAAGAAGTAAGTGGGCAGGTCAGCATATATGTGATTTTGGAGAAGGGGTACATGCAATCAAACACACACTTTGGTAGAAGGTTACTGTTAATCCTGAGGCACAGATATCTTAGTTAATGATTTCAGTGCTTTTCTAAGTATGGGAAGATGCAAGAAAATAGGTTCATAAAATTTTCATTCAAAAATGTCTAACTATCTGAAGGCCTGTTCTGCCAGTTTTCCCAGAGCACAGAATGTCTCATTGCTGATTTCCACCCTGAACTCATTTCAGGGTGTGTTGAAAGTCAGGGACTACAGTGGCTAAAGGTTCAACCCACAGAGAGCCAGATAACATTCTTTAATTGACGTCAGCATGTATAATGGTATTATTTAAGCACAGGGACTAGACATAATCACTCAGACAAAAATAAAAAAAATAGATAAAACCATGACATTTTAACATTTAGAATTTGGGTGGAAAAAGAAATCAGCAGTAAGAATGTGAAGGAGCAGCAGACAAGATAGAAGTGAAATTTGGAGTTATTTTCTGTCACAGAAACAGAAAAGTAGATTAGCCATCAGGAAAATGCATATCAAAACCACAATTGATATACCACTTCACATCCACTAGGATGGCTATAATAAAAAAGAGAAATAATAACAAGTGTTGATGAAGATGCTGAGAAATTGAAACCCTCATACATTGCTTGTGAAAATTGTAAAATGGTGCAGCCACTCTGGAAAAGTCTGGCAGTTTCTCAAATGTTGTACATGAATGTTCATTGAGATATTACTTATAGTAGCCCAAACGTGGAAACAACCCAAATGTCCGTCAACTGATGAACAGATTAATAGGTGTGTTATATCTATTCAATGGAATATTATTCATCAATAAAAAGGAATGAAATACTGATACATCCTATAATATGAATGAGCCTTTGAAACACTATGATCAGTGAAAGAAGCCAGTCACAGAAGACCACATACTGTATGATTCCATTTATATGAAATGTCCAGAACAAGCAAGTCTACAGGGACAGGAAAAGGGGGCTGAAGGGGGGAGGGAGAGGACAGAGAGGGGCAGAAAGGGGAGTGATTAGGTATGGAATTTCTTTTGGTGGTTTTGAAAATTTTCTAAAATTGATTCTCGTGATGTTTCCACACCATTCTGTGGATATACTGAAAACTACTGAACTGTACACTTTAAATGGGCAAATTGTGTGATATATGGATTATATCTTAATAAATGGATTATACATATTAAAAAGAGTGTTTCATGAGGGCAGAATGTTTAACTGTGCTGAATATTACTGAAAATGACTAATTGGACATTGTTTTCAGCAAAAAGAAGATAAGTCATGACTTTGACAAAGGAGTTGAGTATGAAAGTCTACTTGGATTGAAGAAAAAATGATAAGTAAGTGAAACCCATCACCCTAGGCAACAATTTAGAGTATTTACTACTGAAGCGTTCAGAGAAGTCAAGTTAGAGCTCGAAGTCAAAATATAGTTATTGTTGCTGTTGTTGCTTTTATGATTTGAGTTATTAAACCATGTTTTTATGCACATGTGAATAAGTCAATAGAGAAAAATAAATGTAGAATCAGAGAGATATTAGAGTGGCTAAGATGACATTGAATATTAAATGCAGTGAAAAAGGGTGGGGCTGGCCTATAGTGGAAGCAAGCACTTCTCCCACTTGAATAAGAGGGAAGACCAAAATATCGATTTAGATTAAGCTTAGTTGTTAGATTTTCTGATGGAAAGGTAAGAAATTTTCTGACAGTAACATTCTAATAATGTTTAACTATACTGTTTCTAATATATTAAATATTAGGCTAGAGGGTTAGCTAAAAGCATGAAAGAGGGAAAAAGATTTCAGAGTAAAGAAGTATAAAATATTCATTGTGGAGACAGAAAATTTAGTATATGTGGTGTGCTTCATTGAATTTTGGAATCAAGAGCTTAAACTGCAATTGTCAGTACAGATGTGAAAATTTCTTCAATAATGTTTGACTTCTGTACTGTAGGTAGGTAGTAAATAAGCAAATAATTGGGTTTAGCATATTTTTTAATGTAATATGTTCTTTTTCTATTTAACAAAATGAAATATATGAACACATATCTTAATGTTAACAAATCATGAATGAACCCCGTTCCTAATGGCATATTCATCATTCTTTAAACATACTATAAGCTTCTATGAGGTATAACATATTTAACATCTTTTTTTCACATGTTCTCACAATGGAGGAAGCAAAGAGAAGATAAACATGTAATATTTTGTGATGACAGTTTTGGACCCATGGCAGGTAAGTAGGGAAAAGAAGACATGAGATGCACAATAATGAAAGAATTATAGAGTCAACAGAAACCTCAGTGTGAAAATAAAGAACTTTCAACATGAAAGTATCTGATAAAATGAGGTGGGATGTATTACATGGTATATTCAGAGTAACAGTTTTACAGAAGATATTTGAGGTATTAGAGGTGGTAAGTCTAGTGCATCACCATGAAAGTATGTGATGGACATCAAGCAATAAAAGCTGACCAGGGTTGGAAGTCAAGAATGTGAGAGGTCAAGGTGTTGGATGAATCATCTGTATAGAAACTGAAGTCACAAAAATTAATGCGAGAGTGATAGGAGAAGAAAGTAAGTGAGCTTTTAAAATCTTCAGATAATAAAGGGAGAGTGACCTGAAGGTTGATAGATGGCAGCAATAAGAAAAGAGAGCAAGTGACATAATCTAATGACAAGTTCTGTGAAGAATCTGCATCTTTTGGAAGTGGATGGAGGAGAAATTTTCTAGAAATGGCAATAGGAAGCAAAAGAAACTCTCCTTTCTTTTCTAGGGCCAGAGGTTTTCCCAGAAATTTGCTAATGGTATATCTTAGTTCCAGAGAAAGAAAAGAAAAGTTTAAGAAGTTAGAGAATTAAGCATTAAATAGTTTGGGATTATGATTTGGGTAATGATCAGTGATTGGAGCTGGACTTTGGAACTCAATGAAAGAGATAAATATGATGCTATTCATTCTTAGTTGACCATAGGATAACAGTTCAGGTTGTCGTCCTCAGGGTTTTGTTGAACGTTATGGACCTGCTGTGCTACTCTTCACTCCTACAGTTTACAGTGAAATGTCAAGTGAAATTATAGACAAATACGTATATGTTGGCACTGTGAGAGCAAAGTCTATATAAAATCCTCCAAGATTATTTTTGTATCAATAAATCTCTTGATCAGACTTGGCAGACTAACTAGGTTCCATCATGAATACTAAGAAGAATCATTGCTTCATTAAAATACATGGTGCTCCAAGCATGTTTCAGTATAGGATCTTTTCTGCTATATGACTAAAATCTTAGTTTTTATTTTTATCTATTTATTTTATTTTATTTTATTTTATTTTATTTTATTTATTTATTGTGGTACGCGGGCCTCTCACTGCTGTGGCCTCTCACGTTGCGGAGCACAGGCTCCAGACGCACAGGCTCAGCGGCCATGGCTCACGGGCCTAGCCGCTCCGCGGCATGTGGGATCTTCCCGGACCAGGGCACGAATCCATGTCTCCCGAATTGTCAGGTGGACTCTCAACCACTGAGCTACCAGGGAAGCCGTAGTTTCTATTTTAAAAAAATAAAATCTGAGATGTCCACATCAAAATAAAACATAATTTGAGGCATTAATTGTCTCTCCTACTCCTCCTTTTTCTCTTGTTTTGCTACTTCTGCCTCCTATTCTTCTAACATTCAGCCTAATAACTAATTTCTAATCACTTTGAAAAATCAAGAGAAATTTTTTTCTTTAAAAGAAGTCTACCTGTTAATATTTCTCTTTTTGACAATTCTATGAATATGGTATTTCTAAGCTGGAGAAAAATACTGATACAGAAGTATTTACATTAAAGCTGTTTTTTAAGAATTAAAATTATTGACAAATAGCAGGGTTTAATAGAAAATACATTCTGGAAATATTATTTAGTGCTTTTTGATAGCTTCTGGCTATATCTACCCAACTTGACTTGAAAAAATGTGGACAACATGCAGAGAAAAAGAGTGGGAGTTAAGAAAATACGTTTGAATGAAATACAGCATATGATCTTTTTAGATTAATAAACTAAAATTTTCTAGCATCAGGGGCAGAAAGCAGAAGATTTATAATGAAAATAGCTTTGAATCAAAGTAAGCATTTCTGATAGGCAACTAGAGAACCATCAAGAAGTCATTACCCATGGTCAGTTTCTTGATCCTAATTATAGCTGCCTCATGGGTTGACAACTGAATATTGACAGCATAGTTACTTACAATAGAAAAAATATCAGGATTGATTTTTTTTTTTTTTCGGTACACGGGCCTTTCACTGTTGTGGCCTCTCCCGTTGCGGAGCATAAGCTCCGAACGCGCAGGCTCAGCGGCCATGGCTCACGGGCCCAGTCACTCCACGGCCTGTGGGATCTTCCCGGACCGGGGCATGAACCTGTGTCCCCTGCATTGGCAGGCGGACTCTCAACCACTGCGCCACCAGGGAAGCCCCAAGATTGATTTTTGAGGAGGGTAAACAAAAGAAAGTTTTATAATTTTATATTATTCATCTGAAAGACAAACGAAAAGAATAGATCTCGTAATTGAAAATATTTTTTTAAAGATTTCCAAATTGTGGAACCGAGAATTAGTCTCCTTTATGGCATAAGGAAATATTCTGCCCCTAGTGCCAAATAAATTTTAATAAAACTAGCTATTTTTCTTTTTCTTTTGTCTTATGAATAATTTACCTATTTTCCCTTGCCTATTCTATTTTTGCCTACTTTATAAGACTGAGTGTTCCACGACATGTTTGATGTAGAAACTGTGATAGAATTTTAAGGACAGAGGGTTGTACTGGGTTTTGTATTTCTCTTTTACTTTTCAAAATTGTCATTATAATTCTCCACATATGACAGATGCTTAATAAACACTGTTCACTGCTAAAACAGTTTAAGTTTTATTAGTTGCAGATCTTATCCAAAATAATTGCAATTAAATCAATTCAATTCAACATATATTTACCAGAACCTTCTCCACACCAGGCACATCAGGGATCAAGATAAATGAGGTCCTTGCAGTTTCAAGGTACTTACATTCTAGTTGGGAGAAAGATTAATAAATAAACAAAAAAAAAAAATTTTTTCCTATTGTGATGTGTATCAGGAAAGAAACAAAGTGATGGGAATAACCAGTATAGGTCACCAGATGGAGTGATCATGAAAGGCTCCTTGTGATTCCTTAAAAAAACTAAAAACAGAGTTTCCATATGATCTAGCAATCCCACTCCTGGACATATATCCTGAGAAGACCACAATTCGAAAGGATACATACACCCCAATGTTCATTGCAGCACTATTTACAATAGCCAGGACATGGAAAAAACAACATAAATGTCCATCAACAGAGGAATGGATAAAGAAGATGTGGTACATATACACCATGGAATATTACTCAGCCACAAGAAAGAATGAAATAATGCCATTTTCAGCAACATGGATAGACCTACAGATTGTCATACTGAGTGAAATAAGTCAGGGAACGACAAATATCATATAGTATTGCTTATATGTGGAGTCTAAAATAACGATACAAATGAACCTATTTACAAAACAGAAATTGAGTCACAGATGTAGGAAACAAACTTATCGTTACCAAGGGGCAAAGGGGGGGATAAATTGGGAGATTGGGTGTGATATATACACAATACTATACAAAAAAATATAATTAATAAGAACCTACTGTATAGCACAGGGAACTCTATTCAGTGCTTTGTACTGACCTCTATGGGAATGGAGTCTAGAAGAGTGGATATGTGTATATGTATGGCTGATTCACTTTTCTGTACAGCAGAAACTAACACAACCTTGTAAATCAACTATACTCCAATAAAAAAATTAATTTAAAACTTTTTAAAAAAAGAATCTCCTTGGAAGAAGTACTATCTGAGCAGACATTTGAATGACATAAAATGAAAATATCTTGGGGAAAAGTGATCTGACAGGGAATAACAAATGCCAAAGAATGGCATTCTCATATTTGAGAAACAAACTGCCAAACCACTGTGATCAAGAGATATAATAGAAGAGGATGAGGTAAGAAAGTTAGGTAAGGACCTAATTGCGTAGAGCCTTGAGAGTAATACTAAGGAAGTTTGGATTTGTTTAGCTTGTGATATGAAACCATTGCTTGTGTTTTGAGCAGGGGAATGGCTTGATCTGTTTTATATTTAAAATAGATCATCCTAACTTCTGTTTGGAAAGTACATTGCAGGGAAATTAGAATCAAGGAGACCAAATGGTAATTGATTGCAGTACACTGAGCAAGGTGAGATGTCTTAGATTAGCCTGGTAACTGGATCAGGGGTGATGCGAAGCAGATCCAAGGTAAATATGTGGAAATTAGCATTGATATGATTTAATTAACTGGATTTTCTTATTAATTGATATGAGATAGAATGAGAGAACCAAGTGTAACTTCAGGCATTTAGCCTGATAAAATTGATGAAAAGAAGATCGTAATAAAAAAAAATATTTATCTCAAAAGTAGATATTTACCATTGAGAGGGAAAAAAACATTGTCAGCATCAGCCAGTAGTCTAGTTGTTGGGGAAATATAAGTTAGCCAGAACACATTTTTGAGCATCTAAATTATCAGATCAGGTACTATGTTAGGCACTCATAGACAGAGACAAATGAAGCATAGCTTACCTCAATTCATATAAAATTCGTAAGTTAATCCCAAACTGTCATATCTTTTAGAAGATTTTTGTTTACATAAAAGCCAGAAGTAAAATCACTGTTGCTTCAGTCTTCTAACATAACTTTCCTAAGTCTTAACAGACCTCTTATTTTCTGAACTTCTCTTCCAATAACAGCAAGTGCACAGAGAGTTATTTGGCTTTGAATAAAAATCCAACATAAACATATTTATAAACTGTCCTCTTTATAGTTTGTTGATATAAATTATTGGTTTGTATACTCTAGTACCTAATCCTCAACCTGGTAAAAAGGAATGGAAATAATGAAAAGAGAAAGTTATCTATACTCTGTTCTATCTCTTTCTATGACAAATGTCCATTCAGCATTGAGTCGGAGGATGATCTTGTTATAATACAATATATAGCATGGAAAGGCAGGTAATACAGAACAAGAGTAATCTGAAACAATGTAACCCCCAGCTGCAGAACAAAACTGTGTCATGGAAAAAAATTCCAAAAAATAGGTTTCAATCTTCATTAAAGAAAAGAGACAGATGCCCCAAAATGTCAATTCACCTCTGAGGTTGCAAACAAAGACCCTAGTTTTTTTTTTTTTTCCCATCCACCTCTTTCATGTACCCAGCCAAACCTAAAGAAACAAAATTCCCATGAGTAGGTACATGCGAAGAAAGAGAATAAAATCAGCTTCAGAAGTGGCAGAGTCCTAGGTACTTAATATATTTCAGTTAATCTCTCTATGAGTACTAAAGATTTATGCTTATGCATTTCTCTTACTCCAACATTTTGTTTATTAGTCTCACCATCTCAGCAATAGCCATTGTACCTTTTTGTAACATTCCCTTGATGTGTAATCACTCAATGACAGCTTTTCACCCATCTTTAACTTAAGAACAAATAACTGCCACCTATCATATAGTATGGTCGTGAGGGTCAAATGAAAAGATGAGGATGAAGGAGTTTTGAAAATGACCCAGTTAGGAAAATATTATTATTCTATGTTTTATCAAATGCTGAAATTTTAAAGATGCTTTGGAATAATAGTCAAGCAGCCAATATAAACACTGCTTGTCTAGTGGGTTTTTATATTTCTCTTGATTATTTTCTGAAAAAGTCCAGTTATCCTCTAAAAAGCAATCATCTGAAAGGCAGAAGAAAAACGTACTTTGGACACGATGTTCCAAAGCAAATTACCTCTACTGAAATAAACACTAAATAAATTCTTTCTTTGTCACAAATGTCCTTGGCTGTTGTATATCTACAACCAATGGCAGAATGCCTGAAATTCTTCTCCATATAATATGTAACTGAAAGAAATATTTTCCTTTTTCTTGTTCTTCTTTTTATGTATCCCAATGAGAAGTTATGTAATTTTGCAATATCAAGGATGAAAAGATGAAGTAACATGCTATACTCATTACTTTTCTTTGTAATCTGGGATATGTGTGCGTGTGTGTACATGCATACACATATAACCTTTAGGACATATATTTGAGACATAGTAGTATAAACACATATAATTTTTCTGGACCTCTGTAGTATTTCTCTAGACTCTACATATATGTATAAATGTTGTAAATATAGAACTATTTCATGACTCCTGACAGATTTGGGACCAAGGTCTAGAGAAAATGTGCAACTGAGGCCAAGTCTCCTGTAGATGACATAACAAATGTACCAGTAACTCCAGTTCCCAGTTTTACTTCATTTTCAATCAAAACTCCCCAATGCAAACAAGCCTTGTGCAGTGATAAAGCAAAATTTGTGGGTGCCAAAGGATCTAGAACTTTGTCACAGCTCTGCCACTAACATGCTGTGTGTCTGGCAGTAAATCACTTATAAAATATAGTCTTTTCCATATTTGTGATGTCAGAATGGGAGATAAGAACTTGAAAAATATTCTCTAAATTTTAACACTTTATAATCTGATTAGATCTTGAATTTCTCTCTAGTTCTTAATTCAACAATAGTTTACCTGTTGTACAATTTGCCTTCCAATTACTATGTAGCTTTAGGACACCCTAAAGTCCAAAGACTTTCTCGTTAGTCCCTGGGTGGGCTGTAAGATTTCTGTATTTCTCTGAAATTGTATTTCCAATGTTTTACGTATGTGCTTTATTTTGGAGGGGAGGATTTAGAGATTTCATCAGATTTTCATTGGTGTGTATTGGCATAGACGTTTAGATTTTAGGTATCTAAAGAACTCAAACATAGCAGTTTAATTTTAGTAGTACTGTCTATAAATGACATCATGAGGATGCACAGAATATTTTTTTAAATTCAAGCCTATTTGGCACTGTCCTTGCTTCCAGACCACAAGGTCGCCAGTGTGAGGTTTTACTACATTGAAGCTCTATCTTTTCAAAATTCTACACAATAACATTTATTATTTTAACCAAAAATTATTGGGCACCTTATATGTATTAAACATTCTTCTAGATTATAGGGAGTCAATTTGAGGAACATAAAGGCCAGTAGGGTTGGTTGGCAAATAGTGAGCAAGGACAGGATTGGTACATGATGAGGTCAGAGAGTAGGGCAAAAGTCAAATTATGTGAGGTATGTGGAGAAACTTGGATTTTATTCCCTTGGCAGTAGAAAGCCACTGGAAGGTTTTCAGAAAGTGGATTCTTAGATATGATTTATGTTTTTAAGTGATCACTCTACCAACTAGAGAGACTACATTTTATATAAAGAAATGTGGGAACAGAAAAAAATATTTAGGAAGCAAACATAATTGTTCAGGAGATAGATGCTGTGGCTTTGTCTAAGTGACTAGAAGAGGAGATGAAGTGACAGTATATGGATGTATCAGATCTATTTTTGAAGTAGAATAAATAGAACTTGCTGATTGCTTAAAGATTTGAGCTTAACTGGAAAAACAGGGTATTAACAGCATTTTTACTTGGCTCAAGTGAAAATCCAGGAAGATCGCAGATTTAGCTCCGAAATTAGAAAAGTCAACTTTTTCAGCAACTTCTGCACAAGGTAGCATCAACTGAAATTAGATTTGAGTCACTCCAACAATTATATAAAAGAGAACTTGTTTTCATGGTTTTATTAAACCTTGAGGGTCTCTGAAATTCTTTCAGAAGATCTACAAAGAAAAAATTATTTCCATTGTAATGCTAAGGTTTTATTTGCCTTTTTAACTATATTGACATTTACACTGATGATACAAAAGCAATGGAGAATAAAATTACAGGTACCTTATGTTAAATCAAGTTAGTGACACCAAAGTGTGTTAGTAGTCATTGTAGTCTTCACGATCAAATACTCACAAGTAAAAAAAAATGCAAGTTTCACTTAACGAATATCTTTGAGGAAATCACCTATAAGAAAAAAAATGCAAAAAACATAAACACTTGGAAGCTAAACAATATGCTACTAAACAATCAATGGATCACTGAAGAAATTTTAAAATATCTGGAGGCAAATGAAAATGAAAACATGACAATCCAAAATCTAAGAGATGTAGAAAAAGCTGTTCTAAGAGGGAAGTTTATAGTGATACAAGCCTACTTCAGAAAAGAATAATAATCTTGTATAAACAACCTAAAGGAAGTAGTTAAAAAAAAGAGTTAAAAAAACTAAAGTTAGTAGAAGGAAAGAAATTATGAAGATTAGAGCAGAAATAAATGAAACAAAGACTAAAAGTAGAAAAATCAATGCAACTAAGAACTGGTTCTTTGAAAGGATAAATAAAATTAATAAATCTTTAGCTGGGTTCGTCAAGAAAAAAAAAGAGGGCCTTCCCTGGTGGCGCAGTGGTTGAGAGTCCTCCTGCCGATGCAGGGGACGTGGGTTCGTGCTCCAGTCCAGGAGGATTCCATGTGCTTCGGAGCGGCTGGGCCCATGAGCCATGGCCACTGAGCCTGCACGTCCAGAGTCTGTGCTCCACAATGGGAGAGGCCACAACAGTGAGAGGCTTGCGTACAGAAAAAAAAAAAAAAAAAAAAGGGAGAGAAAGGGCCCAAATTAATAAAATCAGAAATGAAAATGGAGAAGTTACGACTGACACCACAGAAGTACAAAGGATCATAAGTGATTACTACAAACATCATATGCCAATAATATCGACAACCTAGAAGAAATGAATAAATGCCTAGAAATGCACAATCTTCAATGTACAAATGTACAAGCTATAGTGAAACTGAACAAATGTCTGGCTTCTCTTCAACCATACCCCCTGATTTTTTTAAATACCAGTTGATAATTCTTGCATCAGTTTATTTCTTTAGGTGTTAGAGAATGATGATCTTCAGTTCTACCATTCTTTCTCTTATTAGATTGACTTTTTCCCCTTTCTTCCTTCCCTCCCTTCCCTTCCTTCTCACTCACTCTCTCTCTTTCCTTCCTTCCTCCCACCTTCCCTCCTTCCTTCCTTCCTTCCTTTCTTCCTTCCTCCTTTCTTTCTTCCTCACTTCCTCCTTTTTTTTTCTTTCTTTCTTTCTTTCTTTCTTTCTTTCCTTCTTTCTTTCTTTCTTTTCTTTCTTTCTTTCATTCTTTCCTCCCTCCCTCCATCCCTCTCTTCCTTCCTTCCTTCTTTCTTTTGAAGACCTTTTTGGATTAACTGGAGCTATTTGGTTACCTCAGATTTCCTACATGAATGGAAGGTAAATGCTTACTTTTTTTCTCTGGTTATCAATTTTTAAACAAAGGTGTTTTGATAGCCACTTCACCTGCTAAAATATGAGATTTTATGGCTTTCTCTTTTGTGAATATCATTAAGAAATTTTGTTTTCAAATGATTATAGCATTTTCAACCCAGTGCAATCACTTTTTAAAAAAAAAAAACTGTCGTAACTTGGGCCCATGAATTTTCATTCTTGCTTGTTTCTGATGCTACCTTTTAAAATGGGGTTCTGGTTTTATTATACAGACTTCTAGGGAGGTACCTCATATGTTTATAGACACCATGGCTTCAGAGCAGATTAGATTCATATCATGACCCCTTTAACTTATTTCTTTTGTGGAGATCCAGTATTACCTTTCACCCCCAATATATCTCTCTTTCTAGGCATCTGGACTAGACATAATGCTTAGCTGAAAGCCAGTTTGACTTGAGACTGGTAGACTGTTACCTAAACCTGGAACTCTTGAATGAATATGGGGAGTGGGCACTCAGGTTTACTTTTCAGGATTATAGCTTTTTCAATGAATCACATACTTACATGATTTAAAGTAAAGAACACAAGATGGTCCATACTGCATACTCTTCTATTTCCTGTGGATAGTGTATGGCATCCAGATTTGCAGGGCAGGGAAGACAAGCTAAATATATGGTAGATCTTGAGGTATAAGGTAAAGAGCTGTAATTTATAAGGTAACTCTAGAGTTAGGGAAAGGTCCCCAAATGTGATGGATTTCATGGAAGATTGAACAACCTGGCAGTATAAGAGGTACACACTTACTTATTCTCCAGTATGCACACATACATCCAGAAAGATTATAATTTGTCATCTTATGGTTCATGATGGAATTTTCTGGATTTCAGAACATGGTTAGCTTGTTGGCATAGATTTCCTCTTCCAGGCTGAAAGTATTGGGAAGTGAAGGCTGAGAAGTATTTTGGGAGTTTACAAGGTGCAAGGGTAGACATATCATAATTGAGTTTAACAGTGGGGAAAACTTAGATGCTTTGATCCTTCAGAACACAGTATGTGATAATAATGTTTCTGATATTTCTTAATCACTTTATAGTTAACATATGGTTATAGTTATCTATATGTACTACACGACTTGCTTTTCACACAAATTCAACAAATTAGATTTTATTATATCCTGATTTTTCATGAGGAAATTGAGGTTTACAGGAGTAACTTGCTCATATTTACCCATCTGGAAAGTACTTGATTTGGGATTTAAAACACAATCCATCTAATAAATTAATCAATAATTCATTTAATAACAATTTATTAGACACTATTTGTCAAGTCTTCTATTAGGTCCTAGTGACACAGTGTTGTACAAGATGGGTATGTATTGTTTTTTTTTTTTAATGTAGACTTTTTTTAGAGCAGTTTTAGGTTCACTGAAAAATTGAGGGGAAGATTCAGAGATTTCCTACGTATTCCCTGTCCTGACCCATGCATAGGTTCCCCCATTATCAACATCCCTCACAAGAGTGGAACACTTGTCACAACTGATAAACCCACACTGATACATTATTATCACCCAAAGTCTATAGTTTACATTAGGGTTCACTCTTTTTTTTTTTTTTTTTTTTTTTTTTTTTTTTAAATTTATTTATTTATTTTTGGCTGTGTTGGGTCTTCGTTTCTGTGCGAGGGCTTTCTCCAATTGCGGCGAGTGGGGGCCACTCTTCATCGCGGTGCGCGGGCCTCTCACTGTCGCGGCCTCTCTTGTTGAGGAGCACAGGCTCCAGATGCGCAGGCTCAGTAGTTGTGGCTCACGGGCCTAGTTGCTCCGCGGCATGTGGGATCTTCCCAGACCAGGGCTCGAACCCGTGTCCCCTGCATCAGCAGGCAGATTCTCAACCACTGCGCCACCAGGGAAGCCCCCAGGGTTCACTCTTGATGTTGTACATTCTATGGGTTTGGACAAATATATAATGGCATGTATCTATCATTATGTTATCTTACAGAGTATTTTCATTGTCTTAAAATTCCTCTGTGCTCCACCTATTCATCCCTTCACCCACAGCCTCTGACAACCACTGATCTTTTTACTGTCTCCATAGTTTTGCCTTTAGAATATCATATATTAGGAGTCATACAGTATGTAGCCTTTTCAGACTGTCTTCTTTCACTTAGTGATATTCATTTAAGGTTCTATGTCTTCCAAAGCCTTGATAGCTCATTTATTTTTGGTGTTGAATAATACTCCATTGTCTGAATGTATCACAAAGTATTTGTCCATTTACCTACTGAGAGACATCTTGGTTGCTTCCAAGTTTCGGCTATTATGAATAAAGCTGCTATAAACATCCATGTGCAGGTTTTGGTGTGGACATAAATTTTTAATTTATTTGGGCAAATATCAAGAAGCATGATTGCTGGATCATATAGTAAAAATACATTTACTTTTTTATGCTGACAATCTGTCTTCCAAGGTGGTTGTACCATTTTGTATTCCCTCAACAATGAATGAGTTCCTATTGCCCTACACCCTCGCCAGCCTTTGGTATTGTCAGTGTTTTGGGTTTCGGCCATTCTGATAGGTATGTAGTGGTATCTCATTGTTTAAATTTGTATTTTCCTGGGGACATATGATGTGGAGAATACTTCATATACTTATTTGTCATACGTATATCTTCTTTAGTGAGGTGTCTGTTAAGGTCTTTGGCCAAGTTGTTAATCAGGTTGCTCATTTTCTTATTTTATAGTTTTAAGAGATTTTTTGTGTATTTTGGATACCAGTTCTTTACATGTCTTTTGAAAATATTTTCTCACAGTCTGTGGCTAGTCTTCTCATTCTCTTGATGTTGTCTTTTACAGAGCAGAAGTTTTTAAATTTTAATTAACTCCAGCTTATCAATTATTTCTTTCATGGATTGTGCCTTCGGTGCTGTATCTAAAAAGTCATCGCCATACTAAAGATCATCTAAATTTTCTCCTATGTCATTTGCTAGGAGTTTTATTGTTTTGCATTTTAGATTTAGGTCTGTGATCCATTTTTTTTTTTTTAAAGAAGATGTTGGGGGTAGGAGTTTATTAATTAATTTATTTACTTTTGCTGTGTTGGGTCTTCGTTTCTGTGCGAGGGGTTTCTCTAGTTGTGGCAAGCGGGGGACACTCTTCATCGCAGTACGTGGGCCTCTCACTATCGTGGCCTCTCTTGTTGCAGAGCACAGGCTCCAGACACGCAGGCTCAGTAGTTGTGGCTCACGGGCCTAGTTGCTCCGTGGCATGTGGGATCCTCCCAAACCAGGGCTCGAACCCATGTCCCCTGCATTAGCAGGCAGATTCTCAACCACTGCACCACCAGGGAAGCCCTGTGATCCATTTTAAATTAATTTTTGTAAAGCATGTCATGTCCATGTCTAGATTCACTTTTTTTTTGCATGTGGATGTCCATTTGTTCCAGCATCATTTGTTGAAAAGACTGTCTTTGTTCCATTGTACCACCTTTGCTCCTTTGTCAAAGATATGTTGATTATGTTTATATGGGTCTATTTCTGAGCTCTCTATTCTGTTCCACTGACCTATTTGTCTATTCTTTCACTAATCACATTTTCTTGATTACTGTAGCTTTATAAAATGTCTTGAGATCAAGTAGTGTCAGTCCTCCAACTTTG
This sequence comes from Phocoena phocoena, assembly GCF_963924675.1. Classification (NCBI taxonomy): domain Eukaryota; kingdom Metazoa; phylum Chordata; class Mammalia; order Artiodactyla; family Phocoenidae; genus Phocoena; species Phocoena phocoena. Next base: position 22,898,230 of record NC_089235.1, read on the forward strand.
TTCTTCTCTTTCAATATCGTATTGGCTATTCTGAACATCTTGTCTTTTCCTACAGGGAAATTATAATCTAGTTCAAAGTCCATCATTTTGAGCAATGTTCTCTAAGGCCACTTAAAAAAAAGCATATATATCCCATATTCATCTCATTATCTTCTCCCATCTCCCCACCACTCCCCTCTCACCCCAAAGTAATAAATAAAACTTATCTTCTTCCTGTGTCCCTGCCACAGTAAATGATTACCCAGTGGCTTACCAAGGTACCAGGGAGATATGATTACTCTTCCTAATCATTTACCTCATCTTATCCAATCAGTCACCAAGTCCTATAGAATATGTATTTCATATTTTTCAACCTCATTTTCTATTTCCCATTACCACTTCCATAGATTAGAGACATTTCTTGATTGAACTATCGAAACAGTCTATGAGTGGATGTCCATGTTTTAATCTGTTGTTCATGCTCTGTATTGCTGTCACAGTGCTTTTTAAAAAAAATATAAATCTGATCTTTGAAGCTTTTGCTTTCAAAAACTTTCATTAAATTCAAGATTTTTTAAAATAAAAGTCAAATGTCTTAGCAAGACATATAATAGCCTTCATCATCTGGCTTCTGCATAACTCTATTGTTTCTTGTCTCCGAGGACCCTGTGACTCAAATCACATTTCAACACTCCACTACACTAAGATATTTGCAGTTCTCAACTGTGGAATGACCCAGGGAAGATTTCCTTACTTTGAATCCTCCCTGTACCCCAACAAACTGACTTTCTCCAGTGTATTTTAGGTGTGTGATCTTGTAATTTATTATCCAAACTGGGACACTGTTGAGAGAGAAAGAAGAGTTATTAATAATTATGTTGAAGAAGAAAGGCTTGTTGGGTTTGTATCAGGCAGTTAAGATATATGTTTACTCTGATCTAAAGGATTCCTCTTTATGTGCTCAAAATACCCTGAACTCATCTCTATAACATTTACTTCATTCCATGAAAAATTTTGTCTGTCTCTGTCTATTCAGACTGCTATAACACAATACCATAGACTGGGTGGCTTATGAACAACAGTTATTTCTCATGGTTCTGGAGACTGAAAGTCCAATGTCAAGGTGCTGGTAAATCCAGCGTCTAGTGAGAATCTCTTTCCTGGTTCATAGACAGCTGTCTTCTAGCTGTGTCCTCAAGTGGCAGAAGGGGTAGGAGAGCCTCTCTGGGGCCTCTTTTATAAGAGCAATAATTCCATTCATGAGGACTCTGCCCTCATGATCTAATCATCCAAAGTCCCTGCCTCCAAGTACCTAACCATACTGCCTGTTAAGTTTCAACATAGAATATGGGGGAACAGAAACATTCAGTCTATATTAATCTCCCATTTAAGTTTCTTGAATTTTAGAGACAAGTCTACTTTGTTCATCTTTGTCTCCAGAAAGTTTTGCATAGTTTTTGAAACTTAGTGTATGTTCAACATTTTAAAAATAAGTGCTGTTAAATTAATACTTTCAGGTAGAAACCTCACAGAGCATTTGGAAACAAATTGAATTTTTGCAGCTATTGCATGTACAAACAACACTAAATACTTAACCTTTTCCAAATTAGAAAAGGGAACTGATGGAAGATATTTGTATATCTGAAATTGCTTTTAAGGTACTGCTGTTTGTCATGTGAAATTCATCAGCTGCATTTCAATAGTTTATTATTAATATCTTTGGAGAGTTTTTGAATTAATTGAAGGATATTTCCCCTGATGCTACATTTATTTACTTTTAGGAGATGATCCAATATGATTATACATGGCTGCATGTTTCAAGCTGATTTACTGTAGAGAAAAAATAAATTTTACTTCAAGCTAGAGAAGAAAATATTGTACCTAAGTAGGGCTAAAATTCTACAACATATCACTCATGTAACATCTCACGTATTACGACAAACTCAACCCTATTATTAGGAAGCTGCTTCGAAATATGTGGTAGATCTGGAGGTAAAACAAGTTTGTTCCTCATTCCTTAATACTTATGTCCACACTTTACAAACCATTATAAGAATACAGGGCCTCTCAGGGATTACATACGAAGAACTGAAGCAACACTTCTCTCACTTAGATCCATTTGGATCAGCAGCAGCCTTCACAGTGAAGGGCAGAGCAATTTCTTCTGGCATACCTCAGAGGAACCCAGTTGTTTTTCTGCCTCCTTATTTACCATAGGGCTCTCTAGGACTAGGATTGAATCTTTGACTACCTACTGACACATGTTCAATAAATGTTTTATTGAATTAACAAAAGATAAATAAATATGTACCAATAACTTAAGGGAAAATCCAATAAAATATTCATTTATCTATACCTTATTTTTGCTATCAACCTCCTTCTACTCTCTTTCTAATGATTTTTTATTTGATTGAAACAGCAACAACAATAAAATTTCACCTGATAATGCAACAATACATAATGACAACATGGGCTAAATAATATTTTGGGAGAAAAATAGAACAACGAACCCTTCTTGATATGGGACCATTAATATTTATGAACGTAAAATAGATAGCTAGTGGAAAGCAGCCGCATAGCACAGGGAGATCAGCTCGGTGCTTTGTGACCACCTAGAGGGGTGGGATAGGGAGGGTGGAAGGGAGGGAGATGCAAGAGGGAAGAGATATGAGAACATATGTATATGTATAACTGTTTCACTTTGTTACAAAGCAGAAACTAACACACCATTGTAAAGCAATTATACTCCAATAAAGATGTTAAAAAATATATCGTTGTATGTGACATTTATATTTTTCTTTTGTGGGTAACAGTATAAACAGAGTGATCTATGACCAGGCTAGTAATATTGCTCAAATAATGAAAAGAACAAAAAGTTTTTAATTCCTTTTGGGCAAAAGCAGATTTTTGTCATTTCAATAAAGAACATTACTGGGACTTCCCTGGTGGTGCAATGGTTGAGAATCCGCCTGCCAGTGCAGCGGACACGGGTTCAATCCCTGGTCCGGGAAGATCCCACATGCCGTGGAGCAACTAAGACAGTGCCATAACTACTGAGCCTGCTCTCTAGAGCCTGTGAGCCACAACTACTGAGCCTGCATACCCTAGAACCTGCGTGCCACAACTACTGAATCCCATGAGCACTGTAGTGCCCGTGTGCCACAACCACTGAGCCTGAGTGCTGCAACTGCTGAAGCCTGCACGCCTAGAGCCCATGCTCCACAACAAGAGAAGCCACCACAATGAGAAACCCGTGCACCACAAGGAAGAGTAGTCCCCACTCGCCACAACTAGAGAAAGCCCATGCACAGCAATGAAGACCCAACACAGCCAAAAATAAAAATAAATAAATTAAATTAAATTTAAAAAAAGAACATTACCATGTTTTTTTTTTTTTACTGAATCCCTAGTCACAATATGATAGAGATGGAATGAACTTTGCAACGCTTTAATAGCCATGGCTTCTAGTAGAGATATAATTATATTGTCCCAGAGAGATGAATATCTACTTATCCCTAATTTCAACATACTCTAAAGAAGGAGATTCCACAAATTGGTGTCATAGTCTGTGTACAACAACTTTCATTACTAGTGCCTTCCTTGTAATTCCTGCTATAGTTCGTATGGATTTTATTCCAATCAGAAATGGAAGCTGATTTTTTATGATGTCAAAACTATCAACTAAAAGAAAAAGGCTCATTCAAACCATGCATGTGGTATAAAATAAAAATGAAATGTGTAAAATATAAGCAGGTGATAAGTATATAGAGAAAAAATGTAACAGCACATGGAAATACGGAGTTTCTAGAATGCTTGGGAGACAGTAATCATTTTCTATGCTGTGTAACATATTACCACAAACTTAGTGCTTAAAATACTAATTATCTTATTGTTTTGACGAGTCAGGATTCCAGGCATGGCTTAATTAATGTCTCTCTTTCAGTATCGCAGGACTGCAATTCAGTGTCCACCAAGGCTACATTCTCATATGGAGGTTCAAATGAAGAAGAATCTGCTTTCAAGCTCACTCATGTTATTGGCAAGACTCATTGTATTGTGTGTTGTAGAATTCATGACAGTTTGTGCCTTCAAGTCAATAATGGAAAGAGTGATTCTAAAATGAGTCAGCTAGCAAGACAGAGTCTTATATCATGTAACATAATAACAGTGATATCCTGTTATATTTTCTATAGTCTATTGGTTAAAAGCAAGTCACCGGTCTCTCCCACACTCAAGGGGAAGGGATTATACAATATTGTGAATATGGGGAGGTGGAGATCAGGGGAAACACCTAGATAGTCTACCTGTCACAGAGGCATTAAAATTTTTAATAGAATGGTTAGAGAAAACCTCATTATGAAGGTGACATCAGATCACATACTTGAAAGAATCATGGGAGACAAGACTTTTTAAGAGAACAACATCCCAGATAAATAGGACAGCAAATGCAAGCACTCTGAAGTGGGAGTGTGTCTGGCAAATTTGAGAAACAGCAGGAGGAAGAGTGGCTGGAGCAGAATCGTGAGAAAAGGAGATAGTAGAAAAGGATATATATAGTCGGACGATCAGATAGATACTAGGAATGGAATCAGGAAGGGGAAAGGTAGTGGCTATAGTAGGGGAGGATTTTCTTGAACTTTGTAGGCAATTGTAGGAATTTGACTTTTATTCAGAGTGAGATGGGAAGACAATGGAGGGTTTAGAGAAGAGAGTAATTTGACCTAATCCGTTAATCACTGGCTAAGAACAGACATAGAATGGCACTTGTGAAAGTGTAGCGACTGGTTTGGGGATTATTGCTATAATTCTAATAGAGATAACAGTAGAAGTGGTAAGAGTTGGTCAGAATCTGGATAAAATCTGAAGGTATAGCCAACCCTTTTCCTTAAATTTTCATTCTCCATTCCGTAGACAAAGTAGCAATTTCAGAGTTTGCTACTAAAACTACTCTAGTCCATCTAGCCCCTTCCTTGAGAATTTGGATACATATATAAGACAAGGTAAATATATCCATGAATAACTATATAACCTGTAAAATTCAGGACTCAGTGGTTGCCATTTTCTACCATGATGCCTAGAATGAAGAAAAAAATTCAAAAAGAAGGGTGAAGCAGATGCATAGAAAAAGGAAGTGGAATACTGATTGAAAATATTTGGTGAATATCAGCTATTTTTATTTGACACACCTATGCAAATTAGCATCAACTTACTCATCCAAAGGAGATAGAAAATTTTAGTTTTGGTCAAGCCAAATCTCAAGGAAATTTTTTAAAAGACCTTTTCATTTTTTACTATCAGCAATACTTTGTTTCTAAAATATTGGTAAGCCTCAGAAATGGTGGCAAAATGTTTGTGGGCCAGTAAACATTCTGGCCAAATAGAAGATTTATAATAGCATTTTTATAGTTCTCTGAATCTTCTTTGAGCCTTACCAGAAGTCTTCACAATTGTGGTAACCTACAGAGACAAAATTTTTACAAAGATATTTTGTGTATATATATATATATATATATATATATATATATATATATATATATGTATATATATATTAGCATTTTCTTCCTCAAATCACATAGTGACCTGTAAAAAGACTAAGCTTTGTTTTCTTTCTTTTCTGAAATCTTGAGATGACAAGGAAACTAAATGAAGTTCAAATGCACATTGATTTTATTCCATCTGAATTGTTACCTGTCCTCTAAACCTCTATAACCTAGAGTCTATTATTTCCAAAGCCTGCTCTACTTATAAGGAAATGTGATGGTGGTAATTCATTAAGATGGTTTTATTTTAGGTACCCGTTCTCATTGTGAAGCCATTTTCTTAATAACTAATTTGATGTCATGGAAAGTATTAATAAAGGAAGGATTTCATTTCTGCAAGGCTGTTGGCATATCAGTTGCTCCCTCCGTTGAATCGTCATGGTGCAAATTAAATGTGAAACTGGCTTAAAGAGTGCAATGACTCTTGCCTTGTTATAGTGTGACCATATGTGGCCAATTATATTTCCTCTGATTTTAATAATGTCGTTGTTGATTTACTAGTTGACATTCTTCTCAGAGCATTAATTTTTATAGGGTTTCATCTTTTGAATCATCCTCATGTGGTGTGTTACAGCAGTGCTTTCTTGCCACCACATATTTTAAGCTTCTAAACAGAACACAGAATCGTGTTGTTCCCATGGAAACCTTCAAACGTTGCAGAACCTCAGTTTTGAATCTGCAACTCCTACTGTTCATGCCCTGAAAAGGCATACTCTAACTTCCAATGCCCCTAACATGAAGATACAGTTAACCTGGATGCCATTAGAGCTAATTGTTCATTTGTTATTTGTATTGGTTCTGTTGTGGTAGAAAAGAGCTAGACTACTCTATCACATTTAACCAAAACACAGATCCTTCTTGAACATGAGCCTCTATTATAGAGAGGGTTGTAGCAGCTACTGGAGCAGTTTCTATAATATTTACACATTCATTCATTCAGCTATTATTTATTGAGTAACTGTAATGAGAGGCACATTATTTAGGCCGGGGAGCTACAGTCCTGAACAAGGCAAAAATCCCTGACTTCATGACACTTACATTTTAGTGAAATATGGAGCATGAAGGTTAAAGAAAACAAGTAATAGCATAGCAAGTAATGGAGATGGTGTGTAGGCAGTAGGGGTTGTTAATAGGGGATGACTTAAAGTCACCAGATGACACTTCTCTGTAGTAGGTGCATCTGAGCAAAGACCTGATTGAAGTAAGTGAATGAGAGAGGCGATTATCTGAGTGAAGTTTTTTCTGGGAAGAGGAAACTGCAAACATAAATGCCCTGAAATGGGAAAGAGCTTGGTAGGCATACACTTGACATATAGCAAAAGTAAAAGTGCCAGCATCCCAGCTTCTAATAACCAAGTGGGGGAGTTAGGTAAGTGATGTGAAATTAGAGATAAGAAGGTGGATGGGGATTGAGGGAAGAGATCCTGTAATCTCTCATAGGCCACATGAAGAACATTGAATTTTATTTTGAGTATGAAGGGCTTTGAGCTGTAAAATAATGTGATCTAATTTACAACTTAAATAAAATTGATCTACTTATGGTGAGGATAATTAACTGTTTCAAGACAAGAGTAGAGGCTGGGAGACCTGTTCGGATGCTATTGTATTTATTTAGGTGTGAGAAGATAACATAGAAGAGTGTTGTGTATCTGAAAGATGGAACCGACAGGAGTTACTAATGTTTTAATTACAGATTGTGTACAAAAGGATTTGAAAATGACTAGTAGAGTACTGTTCTGAGTAAATGGGTCGATGATGGTGCCATTTACTGAAAAGTAAAAAATTCAGGAAAGATTGACTTTGAATGGCAGGGGGACAAGAATTCTGATTTGAACATGTTAGGTTAGAGCTGTCCAGTTAGGCATCCAATTGGACAGCTCAGATGTTTCTATATCCAAGTCTGGACTTCAGAGAGGTTTGTGCAGAGAATATAGCCATGATTCTGGCAGACACACCTTTCAGGAAATCACATGTATGAATAACTCAAGCTAGAAATGATGCTGTGGATGACTGCTAAGGATATAGCTTTCTTTCTACACAAATTGACTTTAGACGTTTTAGTTATTGATTGCCACAACAATCCTGCATTATTTTAATGCTATGTTAGTAACAACCACAAAAACCTCAGTGACACACAGCATTGAGTTTATTGCTCACATCCCTTTGGTCTGTTGGTTGTCAGCTAGGCAGCTTTGTTGATCTTGACAGGGTTCACTCACATATCTGGACGTTGACTCACCGTCAGCTGGAGCAACGGTGGTGACTCAGCTCTGTTCCATGTGTCTTTCACCCTCCAGCAGACTAGCTGGGGCTATTCTCATGATGAAAGCAAAAGCACAAGAGTAAGCAAGCCCAAAGAGCAAGCTGTTATAAGTCTCAGCCTGCATCAGACTTATGATTGTCAAAGAGCAGGGTATGTTACCTGGCCCACAGTGGGAGAGCACTGCAAAACAGAAACAAAACAAAACAAAACAAAATAAACAAAACATGAAAAAGGGCATGGATGTGAAGGAGTGTATAATTTGGGCCATTTCTACACTCTATTACACAGGCATTCTAATGAGCACATGTAGAATGTGGCCTTACAGAGCGTGAAAACATTGTATGAAATTTGTGCTTCCATTTTTAACAATATCTTCTTCACTTAGACTCAGTCTTTTTTTGAAGGTACAAAAAGCACAATTTTGAAAGTTAGGTGCTTCTGTATGTGAATTCCAGCCACACTGCATCTGTCTCTGTGATTACTTCAACTAAAAAACAGTGATTATAATGTCTACTTTGTTAAGGTTTTTATAAGGATTAAAACTAATATCTAAAGTTCCTAATATATGGTGAGCACTTGACAAATGATAACTGCGAGGACATTATTAGTAGAAGAGGTACGACTAGTATTATGACATATAACAGTCAGCCAAGGTGGTTTGAGACCACAAGTATACGATTATGCAATTGAGACAAGATTGAATATCCAAATTTATTAACGTTTAATATGAAAACACCAGGACTTTCCTGGTGGGCCAGTGGTTAAGAATCCACCTTCCAGTGCAGGGGACATGGGTTTGATCCCTGGTCAGGGAACTAAGATCCCACATGCTGCAGGGCAACTAAGCTCACGCACCACAACAACTGAGCACGCAAGTCACAACTAGAAAGAAGTCTGTACGCCGCAACGAGAAGCCTGCGTGCCACAACTAAGACCAGACGCAGACAAAAATAAAATTGAACAAAACAAAACAAAACACCTTTTACTTCCATATGTGAAGTTACTATGGTAGTCACTAAGGCTAGAGTATCCTTAGCTTTTCCTTTCTTAAAAAAGTCACATTTCACATTTAGAGCCTCAAGGTTTTGTCACCGTTTCAATATAAACAGGAATTATACTCTTAGAGAGTATTTGTCTTTTTTGCTATAGCATAAATAAAACTGGCTCAAAATTCAGATTGTACTGGGGAGAAAGCATGAAGTGATGTCTCTCCTTCAACCCCCAGTACCTGCACAAAGGTAGGACAGGGCTGCTTAGGATGGAGCTATATCTAACAATATTTGTGTCGTTTCAAGATGAATTTGATGTGTTGTATCATTTCTCTGATTAGTGTGCTAACACAAAGTAGCCTAACCATTTATAACCGTCCCCCCCTACAAATGGTTGACAAATGCCTGAATCCAAGGGCAATGTGGTCAAACTTATCTGTTTTATAAATAAGTGCAATTAAATAAGTATGGATACTATATCCAGGTTACCTATGCTCTCCAGATGTGTTTGTCCAGCTTCTCAGTTAGCTTTCATCATGCCTTCTTGTCACTAAGAGTTCATGAGTTCATAAGAATTTTTCCCTTTTTTCTTCTATACTGTGAGCTCCAGGAAAGCAGTAGCTCTGTTAGTTTTACTCACCCTTTTATCTTGAGTGTCTGAGCTTTTTATGAACCCAGCATCATTGGGAAGTGCTAAATCTATATTTGTTAATATATTTGTTCAATAAATGTTTACATGAAGGACTTTTTCCACATGCTCTGTCTAATTTCTCTAGGGTTAGCCTGGATTAAAATAGTTGAGAAATAAACAATACAATTCAAAATTGGAAAAAATTTAAAGACATTTATTGCTTAATATTTATAGAAATAATTTTATGCACTCTATCTTGTTTGTCCGTAATATATCTACTTGTGCTGCTTTAAGGCTTCAAGGCTTAAAGGCTTCCCATTATTATTAGGATAAATACCTGAACTCACACCATGGCCATAAAGCCCTGCCTGATCTGGTGCCTGCCAACCTCTGCCTCTCTATCTTATATTCTTCTTCCTACCTCTCTCTGTACCCCAGCCTCACTGGCTTTCTTTCTGTTTCTTGGAAGAACATGGTCCCTACCAACTCACAGCTTTTCCCCTCTGGCTGGAATATTACTGGGACCTACCCAGTCACCCTCAGATCCTAACTGAACCTTCCTGGACTAAATCAATTCTCTAGCTACATACATTAATAGTGTTCAGCATTTTAATTCCTAGCAGTTATCAGAGTTTAAGTAATTATATATTTAGTTTTGTATTGTTGATGGAAATCATCAACAAACCAATCTATAATAGGGATAGAAGAGAGTTTCATTTGAACCAAACTGAGGATGACAGCCTGTGAGACACAGATTCAAGAAGCAATTGAATTGTGTTCCATCGGACTACAAAATGATGAAGCTTATGAAGGCAAAACCTGAAAAACTGTATGTCGTTTGTCAAGAATTATAATTGGAGCTGGCAAGAAGTAAGCGTGATTGTTAAGCGAGTATTGGTTGGGATCTGAAATGGCTGTACAGTTACATGGGGAGACCCTGAGACTATAAGGTTGCAGCTGGCAGCTGTTAGCAGATACTGTTTGGAAAGTAGCTGGTGGTGTCCCTGAGTCTGACGCAGTTCAAAAATTCAAGTTCTCAGTAATGCAGGAACTTGTCTGAGACCACATCCGCAATGGCCACCTGTCTCCATTTTGGATGCCTGAACCACAGTTATTCTACTTTGATTTTTAAATGCATTTTTTTTTCAGTGGTTAAAACAGATATACCATCCATGTTTGACCATAAGACAGGTTGCTCTAGCTAGCATAAAGTTTAAGTTAAATCATTTATAAGCCAGAATGACTTCCCCACACCTCAATATGTGAAAATTCCTTCCACCAGTATGATTATTTGATTTATGTCTGTCCTACATATTGTACTGTAAGTTCCATGAGAATATGGACTATATCTGTTTAATTTTACCTTTGCATTTCCCAGGCTTAGCACAGTGCCTGGTACAAAACACAAACTCAGTAAAATGCTCTGGTCCTATACAACAGCTTGCCATCAATGAAAAAAAATCAGGTGATTATAAAGCATTCTAGAGGGTTTTTTTATAAAGAAATATATTAGAAGATACTTATTTGATTTAGAATGTGTTCTTCCTACTTCTAATACATCTCTTATGTTTTTCCTTTCAGTTTTATTGTGATATAATTTACATACAGCACTGTATAAATTTAAGGTGTACAACATAATGATTTGGCTTGCATACACCATGAAATGCTTAGTGCAATAAGTTTAGTAAACATCCATCATTTCATACAGATATAAAATTAAAAAAAAATTTTCTTTGTGATGAGAACTCAGGATTAACTCTCTTAACAACTTTCATATATAACATACAGCAGTGTTAATTATATTTACCATGCTGTACATTACATCCCTAGTACTTATTGATAAATAAGTACCTGGAAGCTTTTACCTCTTCACCACTATTATCCAATTTGGTGGATCCAACTGACTACCTTCATCCAATTACATCCAAGTACATTTCTTGTTAAAGTGTCAAAATTGTTTTCTCCTTTTAAGATCTTTTCAAAATCATCATTTTATCATTTAAAAACACAAACAAGAAAATTAGAAAATTTTGACTTGAAGAATCATTAAGACTGATGTTACATTTCTCTTCTTCTATCTACTTTTCAAATGAAAACTCCTGGATACCTAGACTTGATTTATGTTTCTGGGACTATTAAGAATATGGGACTTGTTACAAACTCTAACCATTTTCCATTTCCATTTTTTTATTTGTTTTTTTTGTTGTTGTTTTGGTTGTTGTTTGTTTGTTGTTTTGTGGTACGTGGGCCTCTCACTGCCGTGGCCTCTCCCGTTGCGGAGCACAGGCTCCGGACTCTCAGGCCCAGTGGCCATGGCCCACGGGCCCAGCCGCTCCGCGGCATGTGCGATCCCCCCGAACCGGGGCACGAACCCGCGTCCCCCGCATCGCCAGGTGGACTCTCAACCACTGTGCCACCAGGGAAGCCCTCCATTTTTTTTAATGAGAAAAATTCATTAGTCTTAGAACCAGCTGAAAGGATTTTCCTTATATCTTTAAAGATATCAACCTTTTTAATGTAAAAACAAAAAATTGTAGAAGACCTGGATTTTTACATTTATTAGGCTCACTGAGGCTGCATCTGATCACTTTTAGCAAATAAAGTCTTCCTTAATGACCTATGTACACATCTGTTCTCTTAATGAACATTAGATTGATAGTTTTGCATTAAAAATAATCTTACCTCAAAATAGTTTTATCAGTTTATAAAAAGATTAATAATACCATTGACTTATTGGGCATCAAATATTGTCAGGCTACCCACCCTTCATTCACACAAGTTTATTTAGTCCTAATTCTTGCTATTTTTTTCCCCATTCAGTGACCCTGCCTTTCAAGGATGTTAATTCTCTCATTACAATGATAAACATATAATTTTCCTGTGCAGTTGGCAGGCTTCTTCTCTAGCACTTCTTAAGCAATCAGAAAGGCTCCTATATGTTAGCCCCAAAGTGATAGTACATTTCTACTCAAAGCACAATGTATTAATTGCCCAAAGCAAGCTCACTAATCAATGGATAGGAGGCTTTCAGACTAAACTAACATTAACAATCTGTCCCTGAGGAAGCCTCTTCCTTTTTCCTTAAAGTTATGCATAAAAAATCATAGAAGAAGATAAAGTAAAATACCAAAAATTAATTCTGAGAAAACTGATTACCCGATTTGGAGAAATTTTCCTAATTATAATATAAAGCTGGGGAGGTTGATTTGATGTATACAGTGGCTGGTTTTGATTCATACCATCAGAAACCCTCTATGGTCCAAAGAAGATGGAAAAAAATTCCCCTCTAACTCATCACTCAGTCTTTCAACAACAGCAAACAACAACAACACCTTGAGCTTCTATTATGTGCCAGACACTATAAGCACTGAGGACAGAACACTAAATAAGATACTCATAATTTATACAATCATTGAGACTTTAGTCCATTAGGGAAGACTGTGGCTTAAAAAAATATTAGAATAATGACACAGAAATTAAGAAGCGTTATAGAAATATATCATGGGAGTATCAAATCTGCTGTAAATAGCTTATAGAATGAAGTAACGTCTAAACTGAGATATAAAGAAGGAGCAGTTATTGGACAGAGTGAGAGGTATGATTATTTAAATGAAATGAGTATTCATTTCATATTGATATTTTCTCTTCATATAGGTTGGACTAAAAGTCCAATAATTTTTTTCCTACATGTTATTAGAACTGTATGTCTACATATCATCCCAGACAAGATGTATCAATTTAATCAATGGGTTTGAAGGTCTGGGAAGAAGACTGAACATGGTGCTTTCAGATAACATTAAAAGGTTCAGTGTGACTGGGTTACAAATGCTGAGGTAGAGAGCAGTAGAATTTGAAATTGAAGAAGTCTGTGGGGGGCAAGATTAGAAGGAATCTTTAAGTCTTGTTTAAAAGTTTGGCCTTTGTTGTAAGGCAGAGGACATTTTTTCTACTAGTTTGTTTTTTTAAGTTGAGCACATTCATCTTTATCAAACATTTTAGGTCAAAATTGTCATTCCATTTTATACTGTACAGGAATATAAAGTATCACATTTATTTAGTAAATATTTGTTAAATTGGTATTACATCTCCTTTTATCAGAATATTACCCCTCATATGGTTCAACAATCTTCTAATGAGTTCATTCATTCAAATGACAAATATTTACTGCATGACTCAATGTACCAAACACTGGATTCTGTGAAATAAAACAGACATTAATTCTTGTCTTTGAGAAGTTTACATTCTGATATGAGGAAATAGACATTAAATAATAAATATAAAATATAAGTAAATTATGTACTAGGTTAGAAGGTGACAAGTGCTATTGGGGACAGTAGGAGTACAGTAAGGGTAATTAAGATTGCCAAGGGCAAGACACATGTTGAGTGTCATTCACATGTCAGGTGTGTTCCTGGACTAGGTATTTGCTAGATGCTACTGATTCAGGAATTTTTCACACTCAACAGTCTAGGGACAAAAGATACATAAGCACACAGATCATTGTAATTTTCTGTAACATCTACACTGTACTATAGAAGCACAAAATAGAAGTGCCTTATCCCAGCTAGAGACAAATTCTGATTAAGGAAGACTTCCTGAGAAAGATGGCACCTCACCTCAGTCTTAAAGATGAGCAAAATTCATCCAGATGTAGAGGAGCATAAAGCACATCTTAGAATTCCAGGGGAAAAAAGTTTGCCCTGATTTCCAGGACCTCTTCATTTCATAGTAGGTGAAAGTAACATAACACTTATGATGAGTTCTAGTAGTTCTTTTGTGGTGTCTTTAGAATTCTCTGTGTATAGTATCATGCCATCTGGAAACAGTGACAGTTTTACTTCTTCTTTACAATTTGAATTCTTCTTATTTATTTATTTTTTTCTTTTCTCATTGCTGTGGTTAGGACTTCCAATACTATGTTGAAAAAAATGGGTGAGAGTGGGCATCCTTGTCTTTTTTCCTATCTTAGAGTAAATGCTTAGTGAAATTACTTTCTAGATTCAAGGCAAAAACTGTAACTATGAAATGAAGGGATCAGACTGTCATCAGCCTCATCCTGGGTCAACCAGATAGTGAAGTGTCTCCTGGTATGGTATAATAAGTGATGTACAACATTACCAGGTGTTCTAGCTGAAGTTATTGAGTTTGTATCCATCAACTCTTCAGGCTTAAGTCTACATTTTTCAATCCATAGGAAATACAGGGATAGAAGAATAAGCTAAACATGAATACTAGAGAGCAACTAAACCTGGACTGCTGTACAGTAGCTTCTAGCCACACATGGTAGCTATTTAAATTCTAACCTAAATTAAATTTAAATTTAAAAATAAATTACAAATTCAATTGCTCAGTAATTCTAGCCACATTTGGCTCTAGAGCCGCTAGTGGTAAGTATCTATCTTATTGTTTAGCATGAATATGGAATATTTCCATCAAGGCAGAAAACTTTGTTGGACAGTCCTGAAAAAGACAAATCCAGAAGTTAAGATTTTCCATGATTAGATCTATTCAACAAACCAGTGTCTTGGGAAAAAAGAAACACTGTATTAGATTATAAAACTTCAAGGGATATATAAGAAGCAGACTGCATCTGATTTGAGCAGCTTAAAAAAACATTTTGGGAATATCCAGGGAAATTTGAGTATGGACCAGGTATTAGATAAGATGAAAATTTATTAATGTTGAAAGGTAAATAAAGTGCTACTAGGGGTTATTTCAGGTTTGTGGGAGTATGGTATCTTTTTTGTTGTTGTTTATATCTATTTTCTAGATTTCTACAATGCACATATGACTTTTGAGATAATAAAAAGTTATTTTAATGTTTTTAAAGGTAACATTGCTTACCCGCCAAGAAGAAATTTCAAAGGCTGTTCTTCAGCTAGGTTTACTCTTGCTTACATCACTAATGGTAAAGGAGAGGAATCCTGTAAGAAAGTTTCAGGCAGCCAAAGTCCATGGCAAGGGAGGGATGCAAAAACCTAGAACATGTAAGAAAGTGAAGAGGGTTTAAAGTGGATATTGGAAAACAAAACCTTATGGGCAGTGACAAAAACAATCAAAGACTGAAAGCAAATAGTCAAGGCCAAACAGACAGAAATGACAGTCATTGAGGTAGTAATAGAAAAATATTAGTTCTAGAAAAATATTAAGAACAGACATTTTCCACTTTGTTTATTCCTCTTGCCAGGATATCATTAACCACATAGAGTCATGTCCAATTCAGTGTTCTAGCCTTGGAGACCCTCCTTTTCTTTTTGCTCTGACCTTGAGCTCTGAATTTTTCTAAACCAAATTGCATTCCCTAGTGAGAAATCTGTTCTTTGCTAAGTTTCTGCTCCTATCCTCGTTCTACATAAGACATTCATGGAATTTTGTCCAGGGAATTTGTCCAAATACCCGCCTATTTTGCTACTGTTGCAGCCTCTGTTTTCTCAATTGTTCTACCTGCCTAAGATATACATATTCATCATGAGTTCTTGCCATTTTAGGCAACCCAGATTCATTAGCTCGTCCCTAAGATACTGTCCTTTGAATTTTGTCACTTACAACCAATTGCAGTGTGGTACATACCTTTAGCTGCCTACTCAAAATCCATTACTTCTTTCTTCCTCACTATGATAACTTTATTATATCCATTTAAAAAAAGATCAGGCTCATGTAAAACAACCCACCTCCCCAGACTCCTGTGCATTTTTGCAAGGTCCACGTGATCCAGTTTGGTACAAAGCAAGGTAAGCAGTTAGAGTTCCAGAAGAGCCTTTTAAGAGCCATATTCTTCAATCTTTTTCCCTTTATCTTTCTTTGAGCCTGGATAGCAGGTGCAGGCATCATCTTTGTAATCAGGAAGATAAAAGTCAGATACTAAGGATGGTGGTATGGAAAGACAATGGGAGCCTGAGATGTGAAGGGTATCCTGTGCCTGCTGTTGCAGTGTTGGGCTGTCTGCTTTTAGACTCTTTGTTACGTTTGTCTTATTTACCATTTTTCTTGACATGCAAACAAAGGCAACTTTGACTAATGCAGAGAGAAAGTAAAAAGCATCTCATAAACTATTTTCAAATCTGGTTATTATTATTAGGTAAACATGGCCTATAGCTGGACCTGTAATACTTGATAGTTCACTTGTGTTTAGTGTAATTTTAAAGATTGTCTTATTGAGGGAGCAGAATTTAGTATTTTTAGCCTTTACATTTTTTAGCTAGAAACTCATAGAAATATAAAAACAAGTGTGTCTTTATTCCTCAAATAGGAAGGTAAAATGTGCTCCTGTTCTAATTTAAAACCAAGATTGAAATCCAACCATAGGAAATACGAGTGAAGTGACATTTTTCCCTCTAATTACCAAGTCAGAGTAAAATCATAAATCCAGTAAAATCATATTCATTTCTTAATCTAGGAAATCTATCTGAGCCTTTAAAGTCTAAGATTGCATTAATGTTATCTTCATCAAGCTTTCTAATGCTCACTTAGCTACTGATAATGAAACAATGAGTAGCATCCGTCCCATTATATAAATATATGTTACATTTTAAAGAGAATTGTCTTCTGGTTTTACTGAATTATTTCAAAGTCCTAGACACTGGAAGGCTGTCAGAGTCCTTGAAAGCATTACTTCTGTGTCCTATTTTCTGCCGTCAATATATAGCAGATGGTATGGACATTCTTTAGGTCTTTAAAGCAAATGATTTCAAAAAGTATAAACTTGGTACATTTCTGTATATTTCTACATGTAAAATGAGAGGTCCATGTTCATTTAATTTCATTTACAACTGACTTGAATTTCTAATTGTTGGTAAGTGGTATCTGATTTATAAATCTCCTATACTGTATTGAAGAGTCTTATCTATGCCTCTGAATCATGAATGCATTACATATGCTGGGATTTATTGTTCCAAATCTTCCATGGATGAGACCTGATTACTGTACACGTCCTTCTTTCTACATTTGCTTTACAACAATTAAATTTGTACAATTATACATGCTCCCATCTCCCATCCTGTTCTTATGAAGTTTAAAATCTTTACAACAAGGAGCTTCTAAGCAACAAAAGGGTGAGGGTGGTAAAAAGGCACTAAAGCAGAATTTTTCTCCTCCAGAAAAATTTCAAAGTGAGCAAGTAAGCAATAAAATTAGAAATATAATTTTTTACAACTACATTCCCTCCTCACACAAAATTCCCAGGTTATTTATGATTTCAGGACAGACTTCATGACTTTGATTTAAAATTTTAAATTCAGTGGCATGATATTCCTTCCAGTTTCAATGAAGGAGTTCTGCCAAGATGGCACATCAGTGTGGGCTCTTGGCTCCCTCCCACAAGTTTAATGATTGTAAAAAAATTGGTGAAAAAAGAGCCAAGAAATAATAAAACAAGAAAACTTACAAACTTATTAACAATAACAAATATTGTGAGATACTGCTGGGGAAACTAGAGCTGTTCCTGAACAGGAAGGGTAGGTATGATATTGAGGACAAAGTGCCGAAGCCTTGAACAGGGAGGGGAAAAACAGTATAGCTATGACAGAATAAATGAGACAAAAGCTGGTTTAGTTCTGCTCTGGTTGAATTCCCATCCTGGAGTTCAGCTTCCATATTGGGGGAGGGGAAATTTAGTTTATTATCTAAAGTTAAAAATTAACCTGGACAGACACTTGTAGGGTGATATCAAACTAATATCAAACTAACATCTCCTTCAACAGCCCATATTATCTTTTTGGACAAAATTGGAAAAGGTATTCCTTCCTCCAGTAAAAGCGTGTTGAAGTAGTAGATACTTTATTTTTCAAGAATAAAAATTATAACATGTAATCATTGTATATACATTATACAAACCAAATTATTAAACCCATTGTAGATAATTCAAAGTTTTGATCAGAATAATTAGGCAAAGTCACTAGGTTATAATTTGCTGTGAAATAATTACATGTCTTGCTTTCATGGAAATAAAATTCATTACTGTACTTTAAATACTTACTTGCTCCAACACCTTGCTTTTGAGAGAAATGCTCATCGGACTTAACAGACTTTCTTTTGGCATTGTAGAAGTGACTTTTGATGAATTATTATTCTGAGAAGCTATATTCTCCACCATTATAGTTTTGTTTTGTTTTGTTTTTAACGCTGTCTTGACCCAGTTTTGAGGCTCTGGGTAGAGGTCAGTTAATTCTTTTTTTAACTGAGGTATAGTTGTTTTAAAATGTTGTGTTAGTTTCTACTGTACAACAAAGTGAAGTAGAGTTCCCTGTGCTATACAGCAGTTTCTCACTAGCTATCAATTTTATACATATTAGTGTATATATGTTAACCCCAATCTCCCAATACATCCCACCCTCCCTTTCCCCCCTTGGTGTCCATACGTTTGTTCTCTACATCTGTGTCTCTATATCTGCCTTGCAAACTGGTTCATCTGTACCATTTTTCTAGATTCCACATTTATGCGTTAATATATGATATTTGTTTTTCTTTCTCTGACTTACTTCACTCTGTATGACAGACTCTATGTCCATCCAAGTCTCTACAAATGACCAAATTTAGTTCCTTTTTATGGCTGAGCAATATTGCATTGTATTTATGTACCAAATCTTCTTTATCCATTCATCTGTCCATGGGCATTTAGGTTGCTTCCATGACCTGGCTAATAGTGCTGCGATGAACATTGGGGTACATGTGTCTTTTTGAATTAAGGTTTTCTCTGGGTACATGACCAGTAGTGGGATTGCTGGGTCATATGACAGTTCTATGTTTAGGTTTTTAAGGAAACTCCATACTGTTCTCCAGAGTGGCTGTATCAATTTACATGCCCACCAACAGTGCAAGAGGGTTCCCTTTCACCACACCCTCTCCAGCATTTATTATTTGTAGATTTTTTGATGATGGACATTCTGACTGGTGTGAGGTGATACCTCATTGTAGTTTTGATTTACATTTCTCTAATAATTAGTGATGTTGAGCATCTTTTCATCTGCTCTTGGCCACCTGTATGTCTTCTTTGGAGAAATGTCTATTTAAGTCTTCTGCCCATTTTATGATTGGGCTGTTTGTTTTTTTGATATTGAGCTGCCTGAGCTCTTTGTATATTTTGGAGATTCATCTTTTGTCCATTGATTCATTTGAAAATATTTTCTCCCATTCTGAGGGTTGTCTTTTCATCTTGTTTATGGTTTCCTTTGTTGTGTAAAAGCTTTTAAGTTTAGTTAGGTCCCATTTGTTTATTTTTGTTTTTATTTCCATTACTCTAGGAGGTGGGTCAAAAAAGATCTTGCTGTGGTTTATGGCAAAAAGTGTTCTACCTATGTTTTCCTCTAAGAGTTTTATAGTGTCTGGTTTTACATTTAGATCTTTAATCCATTTTAAGTTTATTTTTGTGTATGGTGTTAGGGAGTGTTCTAATTTCATTCTTTTACATGTATCTGTCCAGTTTTCCCAGAACCACTTATTGAAGAGACTGTCTCTTCTCCACTGTATATTCTTGCCTCCTTTGTCATAGTTTAGGTGACCTTAGGTGTATGGGTTTATCTCTGGACTTTCTACCCTGTTCCATTGATCTATATTTCTGTTTTTGTGCCAGTACCATACAGTCTTGATGACTGTAGCTTTGTAGTGTAGTCTGAAGTCAGGGAGTCTGATTCCTCCAGCTTGTCTTTTCTTTCTCAAGATCGCTTTGGCTATTTGGGGTCTTTTGTGTCTCCATAAGAATTTTAAGATATTTTGTTCTAGTTCTGTAAAAAATGCCAGTGGTAATTTGATAGGGATTGCATTAAATCTGTAGATTGCTTTGTGTAGTATAGTCATTTTTACGATATTGATTCTTCCTATCCAATAACATGATATATTTCTCCATCTGTTTGTGTCTTCTTTGATTTCTTTCATCAGTGTCTTACAGTTTTCTGAGTACAGGTCTTTTACCTCCTTAGGTAGGTTTATTCCTAGGTATTTTATTCTTTCTGTTGCAATGGTGAAAGGGATTGTTTCCTTAATATCTCTTTCTGATCTTTTGCTGTTAGTGTATAGGAATGCAAGAGATTTCTGTGCATTAATTTTGTATCCTGCAACTTTACCAAACTCATTTATTAGCTCTAGTAGTTTTCTGATAGCATTATTAACATTTTCTATGTATAGTGTCATGTCATCTGCAAACAGTTACAGTTTTACTTCTTCTTTTCCAATTTGTATTCCTTTTATTTCCTTTTCTTCTCTGATTTCCTTGGCTAGGACTTCCAAAACTGTGTTGAATAAAAGTGGCAAGAGTGGACATCCTTTTCTTGCTCCTGACCTTAGAAGAAATGCTTTCAGTTTTTCACCATTAGAGAATGATGTTTGCTGTGGGTTTGTCTTATGTGACCTTTATTATGTTGAGGTAAGTTCCCTCTGTGCTCACTTTCTGGAGAGTTTTGATCATAAAGGGGTGTTGAATTTTGTCAAAAGCTTTTCCTGCATCTATTGAGATGGTCATATGGTTTTTAGTCTTCAGTTTGTTAATATGATGTATCACGTTGATTGATTTGTGTATATTGAGGAATCCTTGCATCCCTGGGATAAATCCCACTTGATCATCGTGTATGATCCTTTTAATGTGCTGTTGGATTTGTTTGCTAGTATTTTGTTGAGGTTTTTTGCATCTATATTCATCAGTGATATTGGTCTGTAATTTTCTTTTTTGTGATATCTTTGTCTGGTTTTGGTATCAGCATAATGGTTGCCTTGTAGAATGAGTTTGGGAGTGTTCCTTCCTCTGCAATTTTTTGGAAGAGTTTGAGAAGGATAAGTGTTAATGCTTCTCTAAATGTTTGATAGAATTCACCTGTGAAGCCATCTGGTCCCGGACTTTTGTTTTTTGGAAGATTTTTAATCACAGTTTCAATTTCATTACTTGTGATTGGTCTGGTCATATTTTCTATTTCTTCCTGGTTCAGTCTTGGAAGGTTATACCTTTCTATGTGTTTGTACATTTCTTCAAAATTGTCCACTTTGTTGGCATATAGTTGCTTCTAGTAGTCTCTTATGATCCTTTGTATTTCTGCAGTGTCCATTGTAACTTCTTCTTTTTCATTTCTTTAATTGATTTGAGTCCTCTCTCTCTTTTTCTTGATGAGTCTGGCTAAAGGTTTATCAATTTTTTTTACCTTCTCAAAGAACCAGCTTTTAGTTTTACTGATCTTTGTGCTATTGTTTTCTTTTTTTCTATATCATTTATTTCTGTTCTGATCTTTATGATTTCTTTCCTTCTTTTTTTTTTTTTTTTTTTTTTTTTTTGTCGGTATGCAGGCCTCTCACTGTTGCGGCCTCTCCCGTTGCGGAGCACAGGCTCCATATGCTCAGGCTCAGCAGCCATGGCTCACGGGCCCAGCCGCTCCGCGGCATGTGGGATCTTCCCGGACTGGGGCACGAACCTGTGTCCCCTGCATCGGCAGGTGGACTCTCAACCACTGCACCACCAGGGAAGTCCTTCTTTCCTTCTTGAGCAGAGGATTAAGTCCACACCCCAACCACCTCCTTCATTGGGCTCTCACACTCCAAGCCACTATACACCCTAATCTCCAGACCAGGTACCACACTACCAAGAGCAGTTTCTATTCCCCAGATCTGTATGAAATTATTCGAATTCACCTATACTAAACCTGCTTATCCTGCCTTGGCCTTCATTTTCACTCAGAAACCACAGTAAAGGATTCTGCCTGTAATTTCTCTCCCTTCTTCTGCCTCATGACAGACCTGGGTGCTTCCCCTCAGCAGCCCTGCATGGTATTGTATTTCTAAACTGTAAAACTCTTTCCACTCTCTCTCCCTTGAACTCTGTCTGGCTTTACCATACCTCACCCATGGTAATATTAAAACAACTGTCAACTCATACTGACAAAAATAAATATACCCTTAGAACTACCGGAGCATTCAGAAATATGTATGGTAGTTCTTTTCCTGAAAATGAAATGTCATATTCCAAAGAAGTCATGATGGATTTGAGAAAACTATCTAAAGCTTTACTTACTCATCCACTGATGCTTTATCAACCTAACACTCCTTACTAATTTTATCAGTCAGTTTCAATTAGTATTTCCATCGTATACAGCATTTGTAATTTAAAGAATTGTGGTGAACATCTAGAATGCTAAAAGATCAAGCTCTACATTTAATATTACACACTTTTAAGAGTGATATCTCTCAGTATAAAATGTAGGAAATAATAGATTTTGAAATTTAGTTTGGGGTCTTAGGCGGCCTGATTGTGAGATTTTAGTCAAAAGTGGGTATTTTCCTCCCTATTCTAAAAGTTTCTAAACACGAAAAAATTGACAACAATAGCAAGAGACTGCAACTTCTTTAGCATCAATAATATATATTTTCTTATTCATTGCTTTATTTTATTCTTCAAATAATTTCTTAACCTTTTTGATACTTTTAAGGACATAAAATTGAACTTTAGTTTCTGCAATATTTTGCTTAAAATATTAATATTAAAAGAATCATGCCAAAAAAAAAAGAATCATGCCAAATGACTACTAAGCAAATCATTTGAAAAATGCTTTTTTCTAATATAGGACTTTGGTTTAGCTTCTACAATGCCCATCTTTATTAATATAATCAACAGTTTCTAACAGATTCTACACTGCCTTTGAATTCTATGATGTTAAAGATCAACTCAATTTTCCCGTTATGTATTTGACAATGTTTTTGAAGCTAAAAAATTAGTTTTATAAATACTAATGGATGCTATATAAAAAATAAGAAATTGATTTTTTTTTCCTACAGTTTTTGCTACAATTTAAAGAATGAACAGAACTAATAAGATGTTGTTTTGAAGTTTCTCACTGGTAACTGATATTACCATGCATAGTTGCAGCCTTGTTCTATCTTTGGCCCCTCAAATAATTTGTGTTTAAGTTCAAAAATTTTAGTAGTAAACTAAAAATATCTATAGTTCTTCTCAAATGATATCTACTTAAAAATTTCAAAATGTGCTCATATAAAGAAATATCTGTATTTGAAAGCCAACAAATCTAACAATAATTGTCTGTTCTACGTGATCCATATCAAGGTTTTATCTTTAAAAAATTGAGTAGCAGCATTTCTACGTTTTCCAAAATTATTTCAGTTGTTACATCTACTATAATTCTAATGATTTTTAAAAAGTTTTATTTTTTAAGCAATGTGATAATCTTTTTGTGTTGATGTTTTATTTCTGCAGAAATGATCAACAACATGTTATCAACTTTCTACTCTAATTTTTGCCAGATGAAGGCAGTTATCATTATCTTATTCATAAAATTTCATCAGTAGTCATCAGAATGCCAGACATTACCATGCCAAAACTGAATCACACACATTCAATAATGGCATGCCAATATTTTGTTATATTCATATAGTCTATTCTTCAACATTTCTATTTGTATGTTTTCCAAATTGAATTTCAATGTGAATACATAGTGTTATTGTTGATGTACATTTCATTTTTTTTGTATTTACTAAGCATATCTGATAAACGTTCCCAAGTTTTGTACTAATTCTCATTCTTCAGTGGACTTTTTGTATTCCTCCAAAGTTTGCAATATAGATAACATACAGAACAGCTTGTAATCGAATAGGATAACTTGAATATAGTGATTAATTTGACTATTTGGAATAATTCATGTAAAAAGAATTCCAAAAATCTTTCTTTCTGTAATGTTTTTCAGAAGTGTAAATTTTGTACTTGACATATGCTTAAATTTCCAATAAAACTGTAACATTGCATAATATTCAAATCACACAACCATATACTTGGAGCAGCAGAAAGCATATTCAATTTAGTCAATTCTTCTATTGTGTCTTATGCTAGTTTTTGTAATCAAAAAGTGTTTGATAACTTCCATCGACCTCAAGTGTTTCCTTGTGGCCATTTGCAAATGATTCCTCCCTCCACCCCTGGCCCTGGGCAACTACTGGACACAGCTACTGATGTGATTTGTGTCACTAGAACATACTTTGCATTTTCTGGAATTTTATTTAAATGGAATCATACCTTATAAACATTTTTGGATCTAGCTTTTTTGACTCAGCGTAAGAATTTTGAGATTCATCCACATTGCTATGCTTGTCAGTAGCTCATTTCTTTTTATTACTGAGTAAGAGTCCTTTAGATAGACCACATTTTATTTTTCTGTTCTCCAATTAATGGACATTTGGATTGTTTCCAGTTTTTGGCTATTGTGAATAAAGATGCAATGAACATCCACATTAAAAAAAAAAAGTGTTTGTTAGTATTTGTCAAGGAAGTAAAAGTAAAGTCACATCTTCTTCCAACAGTGACCTATCTTCATTATATTCAATTACAATTTGTAGCTCTTATTTTTCTTCTCCTTGCATTCTATCTATTTTCTCTAAATATTCAGTGATTTCACTTCCTAATAGTTTTCGGTGTCCTACTTTCTGATTCTAATCATTTTTTTCTTTCTGATATTTAAGGAGAAATAGCTACAAGTAAATGTTGTGTTCATGAAGTAAGAGTAACAAGCAATAAACAGTATTTATAATATAATTTATGGGTCATGATGTGATAATTTCCCATTGAAGACTATAAAATAATTATTACTAATGGATATTAGTTATTACATAGTTATTCATGTTATAATGAAAGTATTTATTGATTTAAAGTGGGAAATCAAAAATTCATTTAAATTGGAAAACTCAACAACAAGATAGTGAAAAGGGGGCAGATGACATTCTTCGTAGTACTGAAATACAGTTTTTTTAAAAATGCTGTCTTGACCCAGTCTTGAGGTCCTGGCTAGAGGCTGGTCAGTTCTTCATTTTGATTAAGTCCACACTCCTAACCACCTCACTTATTGGGCTCTCAGCCATGCATCTACCCAAATCACCCCAGGGCCAAGGACCAGAAATCTAAGGACAGCTGCTTTTCCCTAGGAGTCCAGGAAATTATTCAAATTAATGAATTCACAGGGAACCTACAAAACCACCTAATTTACTCTGTCTTGGTGTGTAACCCACTGACAACCTTTTCTTGCTTGGAGCTCTAAGTAACAAGAGTTTTGCCTTTCATCTCTCCAAGTGTCATTGTGTTATGTTCCACCATCAAAAGAATCTGTCAAGTATGGAACTGCACTCTAACAAGTGCACTTTGCCAACAAGGTATTTTTAAAGATACTGGTCAATCAGTATATCAATTACAATTCCATCTTCTTCTGTGAAAATTCCTTTCACTTTTCAAATCAGCAATGTCTTTCTAATATCAAACTTGGATCTTTTCCATGATTTGAAATAGAACATCTTAAACATCCTTGTTAAAACAAGATATTTTACCATCACCGACTAGAAAATGTTTGTAAAACATATATAATTTGTTTGGGAGATCGAATAGTTTTAAAGGTAATTTAAAAGTCAAAATAATGAAGACAACTATAATGTTCATAGTGCATTTTACTGTGGCACTCTTGTACAGTATATAACCTGAGAAAGCATATGGAGCAGTCTAGCAATGAGGTATGATTCAAGACTGTTTTGTGGTCTTTTCCCTTCCTCTCTCTTTGAATCCATCATGATTGACATACACAAAGTATGCATTCCTAATATGCATCATTAGGTACGACAACGTTGATCCCAAGGGAATTATAAGATCACAGGTCCAAATAAAAGGCATCTGGGAAAAATAAAGAACAAGAATCTGAGAAACTGATAGCGAAGTTTGTATAGGAGGTTGAAGAGGCAAAATGGGCAAAACATAACTGAAAGAGGAGGAAATACTTGCCCTACCAGATATCAGGACTTATTACGAAGCTATAGTATTTATGAAAAAATAGAGCTGGCACAGCAATAGAAAACTGCTCATTTCATAGATCAGCGAGCCTAGAATAAGACCCATACATATAGACAACTATATTATATGACATTAGAGAACCCAGAATAAGACCCTTGTGTATAGACAATTATGTTATATGACAGAGAGCACAGCAGACCAGTAAAGAAAGGAGGGGAAACTGTACAATTAATGCATCTGGAAAAAATTTTCTCACATGGAAAAAGAAAATAAAATCAGACCCCTATTTTACCACTATATGAAAATAAGCTACAGATGAATTAAGATCTAAAATTTTAAAGTCAAAATTTTAAATTTTAATAGGAAATGCAGGTAAGTAGTCTTCTGACCTTGTGGCTTGGAAAGATTTCCCAAATAAGACATGCACTCAAAAAACTAACCATAAATAAAATGATTGGTAAATTTGACTATATATTATTAAGAAAAAAATATCAAAAGACAAAGAAAGTAGAAATATGAGTTAAACATTGGAAGAGGATATCTGTGATTCATAGAACTGACAAGTATTAGTTAAATATACACAATTCATATAATTTTAATAAACTTTATTTTTTAAAAGCAGTTTTAGGTTCATGGCAAAGCTGAGCAGAAAGTACAAAGTTCCCATATATCCGCTACTTCATCATGCACACAACCTCTCCCACAATTGACATCCTGCACCAGAGCGGTACATTTGTTACAACTGATAAGTCTGTACTAGTACATTGTTATCACCCAAAGTCCATAGTTTATATTAGGGTTCACTCTTGGTGTTGTATGTTCTATTGAATTTTAATAAACGTGTAATGGCATGTTTTCACCATACGGTATCATAGAGAGTAGTTTCACTGCCCTAAAAATTATCTGTGCTCCACCTATTCAACCCTACCTCACCCCCAACCCTGACAATCATTGATCTTTTTACTGTCTCCATAGTTTTGCTTTTTCTAGAATGTCATATATTTGGAATCATACAGTATGTAGCCTTTTTAGATTGCCTTCTTTCACTTAGTAATATGCATTTAAGGTTCTATGTCTTCTAAAGCCTTGATAGCTCATTTCTTTTGGGTGCCAAATAATATTCCATTTCCTGGAAGTGTCAGCATATTTGCTATTTACCTACTGAGGAACATATTGGTTGCTTCCAATTTTTGGCAAATATGAATAAAGCGACTATAAAATCCGTATGCAGATTTTTGTGTGGACATTATTTTTCAGTTCATTTGGGTAAATACTAAGGAGCACAACTGCTGGATAGCATGGTAAGAGTATGTTTAACTTTGTAAGAAATGGCCAAACTGTCTTTCAAAGTGTTAATTTGCATTCCCACTCTTGCTCCACATCCTCAGCAGCATTTGATGTTGTTAGTATTTTGGATTTGGCCATTTTATAGATGTGTAGTCGTGTCTCGTTGTTGTTTTAATTTGCATTTCCCTAGTGACATATGATGTTTAACATCTCCTGTGCTTTTTTTTGTCTGCATATCTTCTTTGGTGAAATGTCTCTTTAGATCTTTTGCCTATTTTTTAATAGGGTTATTTCTTTTCTTATTGTTGATTTTTTGTAAAGGGCTTCAAATGCTTGGCTTTTTATTTTATTTTATTTTTTTATTTTTGGCTGTGTTGGGTCTTCATTTCTGTGCGAGGGCTTTCTCTAGTTGTGGCAAGCGGGAGTCACTCTTCATCGCGGTGCGCGGGCTTCTCACTATCGCGTCCTCTCTTGTTGTGGAGCACAGGCTCCAGACGCGCAGGCTCAGTAGTTGTGGCTCACGGGCCTAGTTGCTCCACGGCATGTGGGATCTTTCCAGACCAGGGTTCGAACCCTTGTCCCCCGCATTAGTAGGCAGATTCTCAACCACTGAGCCACCAGGGAAGCCCTTATTGTTGAATTTTAAGAGATCTATTGATTTAATTTTTGAAAAAGAAAAAGACAAACTCTCCAAAAGAAAATGGCTAAAGACATGTGCAGGCATTTTACAGAAAAGAACAAATATGTCCAATAAAATTATAAAGAGATGCTCAACTTTATTATTAATCACAGAAATGCAAATAGAGGTAACAATGAGTGACATTTTATATATTCAATTGACAAAATTCTAAGAAGCCCAACAAAATCAAGTGTTGGAGAAGATTAACAGGAACACTTATATATTGCTTATGGAAATGTTCATTGGAAAACATCCAACCATGATCTTATAAAATTAAGTAGTCAGATACCTTAGGATGGTGCATTTCCACTCCTCAGAATATGCTCAAGAAGAATTCTTTCACGTATACTTCAGGATAGTGTGTAAGAATAGCGCTACATTAACCTACAAATGTATACACACATGCATATACACATATATACATACATGCATATATAAATACATAAACACATCTGTGAATAAAGCAGGTCTATCCAGGAGATGGATAAATATAATATGTTCAAAGCAATTAAATATTATACTGAAGAGAAAATAAATGAAGTACAGTTACAAGCAACAACACTAATATATTTTAGTAATATAACAAGTTTGAAAAAAGAAGTTTCCAGAAGATAACCTACACTTGATTTTTTTTTTAAATTTCAAAAACAGCTAAATATATACTATATATTGCTTATACATACATACTTTTATTGATGAAAAATTGTTTAGAAGAAAAAGGATGATAAACTTCTAATTCAGGGTAGGAAAGGTGTGACAGGTGACAATTTCTTCTAATATTGTATTTTTCAGATCATCTTGTGAATACACAGATACTTGCTATTTAGTAAGCTAATTAAACTGATCATATGTAAGCCAATAAGACCTCTATTAATCCAAATTTACATATATAAGCTTAAAAACATTTCTTAGAAAATAAATTCTCTTTTTCCTTACTTTTTATTCTGTGGAAGGACCATCTAAGGATAAAACAACTACTCAAGATGTGAAACCATAAATCTGAATATGTTGCTGACTTAAGGGTGAGCTATGCTGAGCAAAGCAAATTGCTGATCTTATACAGAGTTTGAGGGAGGAGTTGAAAGGTAACAGAGGTAGGAATGGGCTGGCACCAGCCTTGAAAACGTGTCCACTCGAGTGAGTCCACCACCTCGAAATGGCTGAATTTCGAATCACGAGTCTGTCATTGAATGGTTGACTTTCAGGCTTTCAGTGTTCACTGAAGTGTATAGTATTTATCCAGTAGATAGATTTAAAACTAGTTCTTGTGTTTTCAGGTTTCCATAGATATAGAATGGTATTTTTCTAAGGACTTTATTTTTTTTTCTGTATCTGTATTCTTTGTATGGGAAAGAATAACTCATTCCAGAACAGTGATTTTCAACTTGGCTACAGTTCAGAGCCACATCAGGAGATCTCAAAACTCCTGATGTCTAGGCTGCACCCCAGACCATATATCAGAATCATTAAAAGCAGACTTAGGCATCAGTATTTTTGGAAGCTGCACAAGCGATCCCAATGATCAGACATTGCTGAAGTGATGGAATGAATGTATTGATGTTCATCATCTCTTTGCTAACAAATCATTTTTAATGGGGGCGGGAGGGCTCTGTCAGCTGATCTCACTGTGTTAGGCACTGATTCCACTTAATATGAACACATGTAACTCACTAGCTTTGTGAACAATAAGTACCTAACCTGGGACATTTTCACAATTACCTGGGGAGATTTTTTAAACTACAAATCTCTAGATCCCACCCAGATCTACTAAAACAAAATCACTTCACAGGGAACAAAAGAATCAATAGTCTTTTTAAAGTTCCCCATGTAATTCTACTTATCATTCAATTTTGATAAACTCTATTTTAGCACATTTAATAAAGATGATGCTATCATATGATGGACTTTGCTTACCGATTTGGGAGTGTAGAGTCCTATTTTTTCATGGACCTTAGAGATCCATAATATCCACACATTAAAATTTTAGCCGTGGTTACTCTAAAAACAAAACTGGAAAGAGAAAAATGTCTCTTACCTTTGGGAGATTCTGTATTGATAGCAACCTACTGGTTCAACATTAAGTGTCCAACCACTCCGGAGAATATTACCCTGCCGTTACTTTGTATATTATCCCATTCCATGATTATTTCTGGTCTCCCTTCTCACCAGTAAATGTGATGCCTTAAGCAGAAGATATTGCTTTATTGTTCTCTAAGAACAGTTATCTATTTTACATAGATTGTAGATTTGCTATTATTTTTCTATAGCAATTTCAGTCGTCATTTATTTTAATATAATTGGGCATTTCTCAAGATGTTCCTCCAAAGTTTTTGAATGGAAGAATATATTTCCACTGTTTTTTCTTTTTTTTTGGTGATATTCTTGCTGCATTCACAGTCATCATTATCCCTGTCATCATCTAGCTCTGTAGCAGGATGTGTACTCTGGTATAGAGCTAATCACATGGATGCTGGAGCTAAACTTCATGTGTTTAGCTCCAGCATCCACTCTGCCACATGTTACCTGTTAACCCTTGAACAAGTCACTTAAACTTTTGCTATTAATTTTCTACCCCAAAATTGATTGTAAGCGTTGAATAAGTTAATATATTCAAATACTTAGAACAGTGGTTGACAAGTAGTAAGCCAGAAGTAAAATGTTAGCTTTGTCGTCAGGTATGTGCACATTCACAAATATCTTAGTTTTTTTTTTCTTTTAATTCTGTTTTTCAAAGGAAAAGGAGCCTCAGAAGAGTCAAATAACTTTCCCAACATCACATAGAAATAAATGGCAAAGCAGAATTTCAACCACCACAGGCTTACAGCACTTTTGAAACCTCTCACTTATCTTGGAATGAATGTTTGTTAGAGCAGGATAAAAGTTTATTTGTACCATAATATTGCTGCAAATGGAAATGGGGCTCTTGAGCTTTTGTGTCAAATGAAATTTTCTTTTTCTCCCCCTTGTATCATTGCTATCATTTATTTTACTTATACATAAGCTATAATCATTGAACATATTGTTGCTATATTATTCTGAACAAAATGTTATCTGATAGATCAAGAATAAGAAACATAAAAGTTTTTGTTTTTCCTTCACTTATTGCTTTTCTATTGCTCTTCCTTTCTTTATGTAGATATGAGTTTCTGACCTATATTATATTCTTTCTCTTTTTAAAAAAAATTTTCTATTTTATATTGGAGTATAGAGGATTGACCATGCCTATAACACTTTCTAGTTCTATGCTTTCTACTTCTTAATATACTCCCAACTTAGTAATAAATAGTATTACCAAAGTAGTATATTTTGTTCAATTCCATACTTAAAGCAATATAAAAGGAAATAAAAACTGAAATTATTGTTTCTCAAAGTGTTAATTTCAAACATAATAACAAGTAGCAATAGAGATGGATTTACTGTCTACTTTCTGGCTGACTAGTATGTTTTGACTTTTATAAAGATTAAGTTGAATGGTTATTGTTGGGGAAAAAAAAAAGGACTTGACCTTGAGGGTTTCATAAATCAATAACCTAGATGCCATTAATGATATAGAATAGATTATATCCAAATATTTATTGTAAGAAAATTCTTATGTAAATTAATAAGCACATTCTGATGAATAATTAAGAATTCTTAAAAGATTAATATTTGAAAGCATTATACTATATTAATTAAAATTGAATACTCTTTTTAGATTTAACTTTGTTTAATATCCACATGTGAAAAAATGTGAATTAAATATATACATGTGAGTGTTTGTGTGTGTGTGTGTGTGTGTGTGTGTGTGTGTGTATGAAAGATTTGGTAAGTTTAGTATTTCCCTACTGCCTATATAAGCCTAGACCTAACCTAGAATGTTCTGGATCAGCTGAAATCTTTCCTATGATAGGGAGAGAGGGATTGGAACATCCTTCTGGAGAAACCTTCCACTTTATTTTTTAATGACTTATCTTCTATTTCAGGAATGCTATGGAAGTATTTTTGAGAGTGAAAATTTACGTATTAAAGAAATAAAGACAAAGAAAGAGAGACATATGGAGGAATGCATTTAGGTTACCTCTAGAGATAACCTAAAAGAGGTGTTAGAGGAGTGTGTTAGTTTAAAAAATTTAGCATAAACCATATTCCTTTCTATAGCTGAAGAAACTAGGAGATTAAATAACTTGAGATTTTATGTGGTGTGTAATAGTTAAGAGTAAAATATAGTGCCAGAAAGCCTGGATTCAAATTCTGACTCTATTCAGAGCTGTGTGACCTTGGGCAGGTTACCTCATCTCTTCCACAAGACTTACCCAAAATGGTTATTTTAAATATAAATAATATATGTCTCACCAAGGGTAATCAGCTTTATTAGTCTTTTTAGACAATAAATTTTTGGTTTTGTCATTCTATTTTTTTTCTATTACATTCATTTCTGTTGTCTTTTTTTTCTTTTATTCTTCTCTCTTTGGATTTAACTTTTTATCTAAACTTTGAGATAGATGTTTAGATCATATATTTTCAGATTTCTAATATGTGCATTAAAGATACACAGTTCCCTCTAAACATTGCTTTTGTTATATATCTGAAGTTCTGATGTATATTATATATATGCATGTATATATTATTATTTAGTTCAAAATATTTTTACTTTCCATTGTAATTCTGAATTATCTGATGAGTTATTAAATATGCATTGCTTAATTTCCATTATTTGAGCATATTCTAATTATCTTTTTATGTTTGTTAGAATATCATTCCTTTGAAATTTTTTGAAGCATGCTTCATGGCTAAGCATAAAGTTAATGGTCAATTTTAGTAAAATACATGAGCAGTACAAAGAGATATGTATCATATAGTTGTTAGATATAGTTTATTAAATTTTTAATCATATTATTCAAATCCTCCATATCTTTACTAATGCTATCTATTTATTCTATCACTTACTGAAACAGTGATATTAAATTTTCCCACTGTGATTATGGATGTAAATACCTCTCCTTTTAGTTCTGTGAATTTTTGCCTCGGAATCTCTGAGGTTATACAATTTGTGTACAGACATTTAGAACTTGTATTTCTTTCTGGCGAGTTTATCCTTATCATAGATATTCTTCTTTATCTCTAGCAATGCTTTTTTACCTCAACTCTATTTTGATGAACATTGTAATACATACTTATACCAACTTTATTTTGATTAGTGTTTAGAAGGTACATCTTCTTCTGTACTTTATATTCAAACTTTACATTATCATTATGGTTAAGATGTATCACTTATAATCAGCATATAGTTATTTTTACTAGTTTAGTGATTTTTAAATATCAATTACACAAGGTTTCCATAAAGTCTGGAAATGTACATGTATATACATAATGTCATCAATGACATCTTAAGTCAGTAAAAATAAAGTAAATGTTTCTAGGTGTTTTGGTTAGCCTATAGTACCTAATCCATTTATATATGATGAAATTAATATTACATATGGATTTAGATCTACCATCTTTTCTATTATCTCACTTTTTCTTTGTTCACTTTTCTCTGTATTCTTGCCTTCTCTTCAATTAAGTATTTTTATTATTACTTTTTAAAATCTATTATTTTCAATCTGTTTTTAATCTGTTTGCTAATTATACATTCCTTTAATATGCTTTTCTTTTAGTACATTAAAAATTCCCTAAGTAATTCAAAAGCCTTAGAACTATTTACTCTTTCTTGGTTTATGAGTTATTATTATTATGTATTTTAATTCATATACATTTTCCAATATTTTATTATAAAAATTTCCAAAATAAAGTTGAATGATTGCACTATGAACACCCATATACCCACCCTTTATGTTCTACAATTAACATTTTTAATAATAATTTGTACAGTTTATATATTTGCTTTATCATAAGTTTATTTCATCTATCATGAATCTAGCATATATTAACACCTCTTTCAATTCATCAATCTACCATCCTATGAAATGCATATTTTTATTTATTTTGAAGTAAAGACATCAGTATACCTTATCCATAAACACTTCAGCATGTATATCAATTACTACAGTTCAATTTTTGTTTATATTTTCTTTCTTTATATACACTAAAATGCACAAATCTTAGTGTATCATTCAATGGGTTTTGATAATTACATTTATTCTGTAACCCAAACCTCTTTCAAAATATAAACCATTACCGTCACCCCAGAAATTGTTCTCATGACTTCCCAACAATCAATCCTTACTTCCATTCCCTTCAGGCACATACTGTTCTGATTAATTTTATAAATGCAAAGAGTAATTTTTCTATAGCTCTTCATTTTTTTCTGCTTTCATTTGCAATACTTTTCTTTAAAACACTATTATTTAATTCAGTTTTAGTCTACCGGTGAGTTTTTCTTTCCTAGCTCTTCTCAGATATTATCCCTTTAAATACTGATTCTCTGTTTCCTCTCCCTCTCCTCCTTTTGGACCTCCAATTGGATCTATGTTAGATCTTTTTATATATCCCACATGTCTCTTAAGCTCTTTTCTGTATTTTTCATCAGTTACTAATTCTCTCTTTGTCTCTGCCTATCTCTTATTAAACTCATCCACTGAGTGGTTAATTTTATTGACTTTTTGATTTTAATTTTAGAATGTCCATTTTTTAATTTTGTTTATAGAATCAATTCTTTCCCCCAATTCTTTATCTTATAATTAATTTCTTAAACATATTAATCACAGGATTTTTTGTTTGTTTCACGTTAGATTACTGCAGCTCCTGTGGGTTGCTCATATTATCTGTTTTGCACATTATATTTTTGTCAAGTTGAAACTGTGGTTTTTAACTGAATCCTAAGTATTTCAATCAAAGGTACAGAACTGAACACATAGGAACATGTATTTGATAATATTTTACTTAAGATATGTCATTACTTTCAACTCCAATTTTAGAGATCATGGACAGACAAAAATTTATATCATGTTCACTGTTAATAGAAGGAATTATGTAATTAAATATAATCTGCAAACTCATTAATTCTAGGTCTCGATAATATCACTTTAGGGTTTTCAAAGAACTTTTACATAGATATTGTATTTAATTTTCAAATAATTTTAGTAAAACACAATAATTTACATTTCAAATATGGGAAAACTGAGTCTCAGAGAAATTAAATAAATCTCTCAACATTATACACCTACCTAATCAAAAACACACCTAAATCAATATTTCAATTAAGTTTTCTAATTCCAACTCCTGGAGTCTTTCCATTATACTACGTTTACCATTGCCTTTCTTATTTTAGAATATGATAGAATGAAGAAAGTCATTCTCTTTCCTTGGTTTGCTTCTCTTTGGCATGCTTTTGGTATGAAATTCTCCTTTAGGATCAAAGCATGAAAATGTCATACTGTCCCAACTGAAGGAAGCAACAAAATCTTCCTCTCTCATATCCGTTTTTAGGATCATTACAGATTGTTGCAATTAAAACTAAATTTACCTGAATTTATCATCTTCACTGTAACAAAGTTGCTGATGGTTCATTATACATAAGGGACATTCTGACCGGAAGAGTCTAGAATCCATATGGCTTTAGAGAAAATCATGTTATGTACTTAACAGGATCCAAATCATCTCCTGGACATACTTCCTTAGTGTTTCTTTCCTGGGTTGCTCCTGTGTGTATCCTTCCACCATTGTCTTTTAGCAAATCTCTTCATCTTAACATATTCTCCCTTCTCTAAAGACTACAAGAATCACAGCTTTGTATTTTTGTCCATCAATATCCATTCTGTCTTCTACCAGTCATTGTATCTGATTTTCCTTTGGGTTAACTATTCATTCTCACTCACAATGAAAATGGTTCTATCAGGGCCAATTCTTCCTCCTAGACCCAGGCATTGTCACAAGAAGCAGATGTGATCAATCAGAGCTTTTCAGGAGGACTAGGCATCTAACCCAATGAAGACAATAAACATAAACATGGAAATTTTTTCTGGAATTATAAGCCAGAAAATCCTCATCTCTGTTAGGCTTATTAAGTAGGTAAGGTACACACCTAAATCTATCTCTTTATAAAGAGGAATCCTATCTGAGAAAGAAGCCAGTAGAGAGGAAGGAATAACCAAGAGATGTAAAGAGCTGCTGTGTTTGGAAGACATCATTTAAGGGGCTTGGATTCAGCCTTGCCTGACTTTGCTAATCTATCTCTACAGTTTATATATGTCTTTTCCTTCCATTAATATTTAAGCCAATTTAATCAACGTTTCTCAAATGCTATTCTATCTTGTATTCTCTCTTACATATTCCTCATGGAACACCATATTTAAGTGGTACTCTTTATCTCTTTTTCCAATAGATTATGCCTTCTTATTAGGCAGGGTATTATAATATTTGTCTCTATTCCATCAATGCTTAATCAATTTTCTGTCTCATAAAATAAGCTCAATAAGTGTGGGCAAAAGAAAAGAAGGATAAGGGAAGGAGGAGAGAGAAAAGAGAATGGGATTGACATAAAGTCAAAATTTTAGAAAAGTCCTTTATTCTTTTTTATTCTCCTTTCTTATCATAGAAGGCAAACAAGGAAATCAAGACTTGCCCTTTGGATTTTCCAACTGCCCACACTGCCTTCACACAAAGGCTGATAATGCACCATAAATTTTATTGTCAGGGCTGATATTATGTATTCCATCTTACTGTCAGAACATGTGCTGGATGATGTATCCTCAATTTTTTTGATTGAGAAAATATGACCATTGTACTTACTAATAGACATGAGAACTATATTCACCAAGTAATAAATCTTGGCTGTCTGTAGAACCCACAGGCCAACGCATTTCAGGATGTGATGAAATCCCTCCTGTATTGACTCAAAGTGCAGGATTCCTGTGAGCAATGACAGAGGAGCTGAAATCATCACTTGAGCTTGTAGAAGTAGTCAGAAGGAATACTTAAAAGCATGTTACTGAAGCTGGAGTAAAGTGTGGCTAATGGAGAAAAAAATGCTTGCTTTCAAATACAGTTACTGAAAGAAACTAAATTAAAATGTCAGATGCAATAGCAGAGGTAACCTTCTCTTTGGTTAAAAAAAATGCACAGCAACCATTCTAGTTATTGGCTAAGGCATTCTCTTTTATATTGATCTTTATATTGATCTTCTAGAGCCGACACTAAAGCCAGTCCAATCTTATTTTAAATGTATCTTCAGTTCTCAGCAAGACAGGAATTTCTAAAGGTAGGAATGGTTTTCTGATACAATAAACTTTATTATTGTGTTAGTGTTTTCATTTATAAACACTACCATAGTGGTTATAGTGAATATTAAAATTCAAATTGAAAAAAATGGATTATGCAGATTGGAGAAATTAAATTTGAGGAGTTCACTTATAGGTATTTCATATGCTTCCTAGTCAATCATTAATTAGAAATATAGGAAATGGAAACCTGTATTATAGCTAGTGGGTAGATGATTGGACCTTGGAGCTACGCTGCTTAGGTTTAAAACTCAGCTTGACTATTATAAGACCCTGGACGTGTCATGAAACTACTCTGAGCCTCGGTTTCCCTGGCTAAAATCTAAGGATAAAAATCATAGTACCTATTTAGTAGGGTTGTGGTGAAGGGTAAATAAGTTAATGCATGTAAAGGTCCCAGAATATTGCCTGGCACAGAGCAAGTGCTAGACAGATGTAAGTTGTTTTTTCTGTGTGTTCCTGTGTTCTCTGATATATCTATATTTATATGTTTGCATATATACATTAACATATGTATATAGTACACATATACATATGTAGATACATATATATGATAAAACCTAGCTTATTTTGGAAAGGGTAAAAATCTTTTATAACTCTCCTCAGAGAAGCAGGACTAAGTGGCAGAATACAAACTTGCCCTAAGGGATGAGCAGGTCTAACTTGCTTCCTTATTATTAAAGCCTCCCTAAAGAAGCCTAAAACACATGAATGCAGTGACCTTCCTGGGGTCTTATTAGACATAACTGACAGCCACAGGTTATTTTTGACAAGTGCAGTCTCTGGAACCAGTGTCAAGATCCCATCCTTTGCTCTACAACTAACTAAATGTACAACCTTGAATAAGTCATTTATCTGCCTATGCTTCAGTTGTCTCATCTATAAAATGGATATAGTTAATAATTCCTACTTTATAAGATTGTTGCAAAAATTTAATGAGTTAAGTAAAGAACTTAGATTACTTGATGCATAACAAGAACCAAGTAAGTCATTATTTTAAATAGGTACTTGTTTATGTATCACAACATGCAGCTTTCCACTCATTGCTAATTTGAACATTAAATGACTGATACTACCACCTGTCAATAAATCTGCAATACTAATAAAATCTCATCATATATAGCCTCCCATAGCCCTAAAAGTAAGGTGACATTTAAGCAATTTCCAATTTGCAGTGCATGGTAAGAAAAAGCTAGCAAGTGTCCAACCAGCCTAAGTGACCCTTAATCCCATTTTCACAGCAAATGGCTTTTAAACCAGCCACTAACTGCCATTTGCTGCTATTGTCCTCCATCTGCAATGATGCCTTACATCAGTGGTAAATTGAAATCCTCTTATCAAAATTGTACAGTTTACAGATAGCAGAGAGGTAAACAAGAACAGTTACCAGTGGGTAAAATAAAATCTGTAATAAGACTAATGGAGCCAAAAGTCAATTCTGTAGACTTCTTTTCCTGTGCCTCCCAGCCCCCTCCCCAATATCCCAATGGGAAGTTTATGCTAATATAAGAGCAGCACAAATGATTAACATTTTGTTACAGCTTCCAGTTGCCAAGGGTTTTTTCTTTCCTTGACAATACAATAAAGCATGGGAAATATATTGACTTGTCTTACAGAATAGGAAGGATTTTGCTGAAGCTGCAGCTAACTTTATGAGAAGAAAAAAAAATTGAGTCAGCTTGATGATTTAGGTCAGTAAAATATAAACTATCAGGAATGCCATATGTGCTTTGGGTGTGTTCATTGCCTTGCATGTGGAGTTGAAGAGCCATGCATTAAAATCAAGTGTTAACTTCCTAAATCAAGTATTAACTTCCTCTTTTATGGTTAGTTTAATCTCTAAATAGATGTGGATGGTTGAAAATGATAATTAAGCCAAGTGGTTATTGTATTCATCATAAATTAGCAGGATAATAAGAGAACTTCTCAAGTATGCTTTTTTTATATATGTGGAACACTGACAGAATGTTTTATTGTTAGCTTGACAGAAAATCATGTTCATTCCAAAAAAAACCACCACTCCATGGTGTTCAAGCATTCATGTGTATTTTAAATGACTGATTTTGCTAAGTAATTTGAAGAAATCTGTGTTAAGTAGTAATCAATAGACAATTAAATATTTCCAACCAGCTTGTGATTATTTTGTGCATTCTGTTTTCATTATCTGACTTCCCATCTTTGTTGATACATTATGCTAAAACAGGTGAAAAAAGGAGGTGAGTCTAATGTAACTGAACATTTTAATTCTTTAGAATTTTGTGAGAATATCCAGACTTTTTTTTCCCTGTGAGAAAATGCTACTAGGATAAGCTATATTCAAATGACCAGGAATATACCTAATTTTCTATATTAGTACTTTACTGGAGCAGTTTGTTAAAATTCAAAAATTATTTCAAGTGTGACAAATATTTTAACTGGAACAGAAATTTCTGGAGGCCAAATTGACTGTATCTTTTAGGGGAACCAGGTGAGCTAGGATTACTGGGGATAGCTTACTTCTCTGGCTCTCAGTTTCATTTGGTTGCAGCCTGGGAAAGAGCAGTTGCCTCTGACAGTACACAAGGGAGTGATAAACGTGCTCCCATTAAAAACTCTGATTGTGGAGAAGCAGTTATGGTAGAGAAGAAGTCTAATCAAGTCATAGCCATAATCAGAAATTCCCTTCTTCAGGGTCAAAAAATAGCTAAGTACCACTGGCTTCTCCATAAGGTAAGATAAAGAACCATGGTACTATATCAAAGATAATCATGCATAATACTTTCATTTCTGAAAATAGTTATCTACAATTCCTCTTCATTCTTAGCATACTGTGGTGGCAAGAACAAAATGCTTTCATGGTCAGGAAGGTACTATGCTTTACTATTTTGCCCAAAAACATCTGTTCTCTTCTATGTGGGAAACATAAGAATGGGAAAGAAAGGTTGGTACTCTTCAAGTTCCCTCTCCACAGACACACCACTACTTGTCCCTGTAACTGATGTCTGTTGTTGCACATGGGATAAACCAAGATTTAGTAAACAAAAACAGGATGACTCAGGCTTGGCATCTTTCCTTGCATTCTGTGGTAACTCATTTCCACAATGACTCCTCTTCTTTAGAATTTCTATTCTTCTCTAGAGGAGATTCCTTCCTACAAGCTGCTGCCAACTTACCCTCCATCAAACACTTAAAACTGTAAAAATATCTCTGATTGAATCCTGATACTTCCTCAATTTCTCTCATTCCTGTAATTTGCTTGTAGCTCTACTTTGCCATTATTTTATTGTTAAAAAGTATTTGGTTTATTGCTCCAAAAAGTTGTACACTTGTGCCAAAGTTGCTCACTACGTAGACTGTACTTGCTGGATTCTGGCAGGGATGGCTACCAAATCCCATACACTAGGATTATTCATGTATTCAAAATATATTTACTGAGCACCTACCTTGAGATTGGCATAGACCCTGCAGAGGGTAAGTTAGTTTTTTTCACAGTAGCAACTTCCGTTTCACTTGGAAACTTTGTTTTACCAAGTTTGAACTCACTGTGAAACTGATGCATCTGCCTTCATGGAATACCCTAGTGGCCCCAAGAATAAAAGCAGATTCCTTAAGATATGCAAATAATCTGCTTTTAATCTTAGTAACACTGGGATTATAACCTCATTACACTGAATATACATTTTTTTGCCTTTCATTTATCAAACAGAAGTTTTACATTCACTTTTAAACTCTCAGGTGCCATATGAAATCAACCTCAGGAGAAGATTCAGATGGTTACAGTATCTTACGACAGACACCTTGGTCTCCTGTGCCCTTGTGGCAATCTTAGGAAATTTGTTTTCAGAGAGAAACGTTGCACAATGTTTTGTTTTGTTTTGTTTTGTTTTTTAATTGTTTTGGTCCTTTTTTTTTTTTTTGGACATTTATCTTGAAAAAGAAACTTATAAAACAGGGGAAAAATAAGATCTGCCAAAGAAACAGCCACATCACAGAATATAGGGAGTTCATACTTTGGGTGAAAAGATACATGCTGGAGCCATTCTTATATAAATAACTTTCTATGATCCTCATTCTTCTCAACCTCATTCTCCTAGGGAAATTTCTTTCTACTTATTCAATTTTAAACCCTCTTATTACTGAATATCCTGTTGTTTGCACACAGATCCAGCTGCTCCAGAATAAGCCTCAATGACCTATTGATTGTTTTGAATTAAAGTTACTTGAGAAACAGCCAGTTTGGGGTGGGGGGTGATATATTAAAAACAAACAAACAAAAAACAACAACAACAAAATAAACATACTCTGACCTCCCTCTTTCATCTTGAAAGTGGGAAATAAATCCCCCATGTGAAGATATCCTCCCTATGCCAGGAGGATAGAAAACATCCTTATTACCAGGGTTAGGGAATTCAAGGCTAAAGAAAGCGGTGTAAACATATTTTGTTACTTATTTATTAGCCTGCTACTCCAAGCACAAGCCCCTTTGTTTTGTTAAACTTTCACAAATAATTGTTTCTTTGTCTAAAAATTATACATAAACAACTTGCTTTGGTCACTTTGGGGGTTCCATTTCTATGAGACCTTTGTTCATGTGCATTAAATTGTATTTTTTCCTCTTGTTAATATGTCTTGTGTCAACTTAATTTAATTCTAATTAGACCAGTTACTAGACCAGCAAAAAGAACTTAAGAGGGTTGGGGGAAATTTCCCCCTTCCTAACGCTGTTGATTTCAAATCCTAACATTAACCCCTGCATTTACTGCAGCCCTTTATGGTTCAAGAGTCATGGCAAGAATACAGTGACTTATCTAGATCATGGAATCTTAGAAGATTTATAATCTCGTTATACCCAACAGGATCTCTTGACAATGGACTATATATGTCTTTCCAAATCTGACTCAAAACACATATCTTCACAAAGATTTGTAGGCTCCATATTACAGTGTCTTCTCTGATCTTTCTGCTTTGCTATCCTTCAATCACCAAAACAGAAAAACAAAACAAAACAAAACAAACAAAACAAAACAAAAGCCCCATATCCATATACGAAACAGGAAAGAAAGTTTTTGGTCTTTGCTTTTCATATTTATCAGTTGCCTCTGACATCCAAAGCCTACCTCACATAAAATCAAGTCATGGTCTCCAACCATGCCAGAATTTCTAGTGTCTCCAATAGTATGTTCTGGAGATTTCAAGAAACTTGATAACATTAGGTTAAAATTTTTGAATAATGTTTCTTTCTTCCTTCTCTGTCTTTATGTCAAAGTTAACAAAAATATAATTCTTAAACCTTCAAAATACCTTACACTCTTTACATTTCCTCTCAGTTCCAAACTGAGCAAACCTCAACACCCCAAGTCTGTGCTACCAGCGATCCCACTTGATCTTCTTTCATCAAGATTTTCCTGCATCCATTTCACCTGTTTATGGACTGCTACTAAATGAAACCTTCTACACTATCACATTCAATCTTTCACTTTTCTATTAAAACACAAAAATGATTTTCTTCTCTATCAATTTCAAATTCCTTTGCATAGTTTGGAAGCCCACCATAATCTGTCCCTACTTTGTTACAACACACATACACACACACACACACACACACACACATACACACCATACACAAACATACACCCCTATTTTACCAGTATTCCCCTATACTATATTTTTCATCTTAGATCTCTTCTTTACTTCAATGCACAATATTTATTTGTATATTCATATCTCCGTATATTTTTTCACTTTGTTTCCTCTATCTTCTCCTCTAAGCTTTCTGCTTAATCATTATTCTCATTCTTCTATTTCTTTAATACCAAATTCCCTTATGAAGTCTTTCTCTAATTTCAGCCCACACCATTGTCTCTCTT
Organism: Phocoena phocoena; assembly: GCF_963924675.1. Taxonomy (NCBI): domain Eukaryota; kingdom Metazoa; phylum Chordata; class Mammalia; order Artiodactyla; family Phocoenidae; genus Phocoena; species Phocoena phocoena. Next base: position 22,941,388 of record NC_089235.1, read on the forward strand.
CTGCAGCAAGTGTTAGTAACATATAGGCTAGTTTTTAATTGTTCTCTAACTGCTTCCTGTGGAATAAATGTGGATTCCTTAGTTTGACTGAGAGATCCTAGATTTATTCATTCAACACTTGATGCCAAACACTTTTCAGGCATTGTGCAAGACATGAAGTTAACAATTCCTGAAAGAACAATGGCCGAGATGACACGTACAGAGCAGGCTACTTTATACGGCTGCATGTGTAGGAGGCATAACTAATTGATCTCAGCACCCTTTCTTGATGACCTTGAAGGTGGCTTCAGAAGGGAAAACCAGTAATTATCAATCAGTTGGATTAAGGAGCAAGTTGAAACCTATTTGATATGCCTGACCTATAATCTAAATGAAAATGTGTGTGGGTGTGTATACGTGTGGGTAAAAATCAATCTCAATTCAGTTTTCTAAAGAGTGGGAACAGATTCTTATTTCTGAGTTGTATATCCAATATAATACCAGAAGAATCTCAATAGAGATGTGGGAATAGTTTATTAAAATGGAAAACAAATTTTATATTAATATTCAGGCCTCACAAACATTGTCTACAGCAAACTATGATTTACTCACATAAAGAATATAATAAAGTCCAATAGTCCCACATTGATTTATTTCTTGAACCACACTCAGAGATACAGAGCAACATAATTAGCATCAGCACCTTCAGACACAAAGAAAATCAATTCTTATGCATGCATCCATGTTAACTAGGAATCTTTTAGAATCTTCCACAGTGCCTGATTCAATAGATGGCATATAAAATAGAGAAACCTAAGTGCATCTTTTTATAATACATCTTGACAAATGTTGCAAATGCTATAGACCCAGAAAGAGAACCATGACAAACAGAAAATTCTATTACAGTATGATTAATTAGTAGAAGAACTTGCTAGTTCAATTACTAAACAGCAACCTTATGAAAGTGGTTAGCATGGATATATGAGTTTGTATTATGTATGAAATTAAGAGAAAGCATGAAGGAGAAACAAAGGGAGGTGGGAGAACAGTGGCACCGGCTGTGTATTAGGAGAAAAGAATTAAATGGTGACAATATTTTGGAGACATTATGGTACAAAAATTCAAGAACGTTATATTTTAGCATGACTATAACAATTAGTAGGTGGTTGTGAGGAAAATATAAATTGAGATATGCCTTCCTCCATAAATATCTTGAATGATTTAATGAGAGAAATTTCTTCTATAAAATGGTTAATAAAGACAAAGCATATGCTTAGCTAGATTTAGGTCTACAAACTGTTCTTCAGGCTTTAAAGAAAATATAATTTCCCTTACAAACCTTCTGGTTATCTCAACCTTCTCATCAGCTTGGACAGACTGATTCCCCTACTCTTAGCTGAAGGGTCATCAGCCATCAGAGTGGATAACATAGTGCCAAAGTGAAATAGTCAGACTTTTATTTAAATTTGATAGGAATATCTTGTCTTCCAGATTTTTTGTACAATTCCCAATTTTTATGACTTGCAAAGACCTAGACGCAGTCCCTCTCAGAATAAAAAACTCTGCTGTTTTTATCTAGATATATGATTAACTCTGATGGACCCAGGGCTTTATCATAACTTTTGATTGACACATGTATATCTGCATAGATTCAGGAAAGGGCTTTGCACCCAGATGGAACTTAACATAAATTCATGGAAGGTGAAGATACTCACTTGTTTTTTAATGCTTTGCTTTAAAATTAAGACATAAAAATAAAGCATTAAGCTTTATTGTTAAAATAATGTTAGTTATCCATAATAGCCCAGCCTCCTTCTATAACTATACAGACAGCAAATTAGCTATGCCCTATAGTGCTTACAAGGACTATTTATTCCTCACAATTATATAGATAAGTAGATTAAAAAATTTAGTTGAATTAATTTTTTCTCCATCCAGGTATTTTTGTGCTGTAAAAAAGATTGGTTAGAAATGAAGAAGAGCCTTAAAAGTTACAATCAGAAGCAATTTTAGTATCTTAATTTTTTTCCCCATGGTGTAGTACAAACTGACCTACTTTGAAGCCTTTGGAACATCAAAATGTGACTGCAATGTTCTAACCAAGAGGCTGTATGAAACTAAGTGATTGAAGCACTTCATAATTGATGTACTTCATATGGATCCAACACTGCCCCAGTTTCAGCTTTTAGCCTTTCTGTCATTTTTTTTTTTTATTGAGAACCTTCTAGGATAAAGTGAAGAAAACTCTATGAGCAAAGGGAGGGAGGGGATTACAAACTAATGGAAAAATGAAGCAAATAACATTGATTTTGAATCTTCTTGATATTTAATATGTGGAAACAAAATAAGTTAGCCGAAATTTTTACTTCAATGAGAAAATGCTTAGCAATTTAGAGTAAAACCAGTGGAACTTGCCTGGGCCCACCCATCACATCCCAGGTATCAAAGCTTAGGAGAAAAGATGATGTAACTCTGAATTCTGTACATCTGAAATGAATTTGATTCAACAAAAGAATGTTCATTTTTTAAAGAACGTTTACCAAATAAAAAGTACAAATACCATATCAGGGAAAAATACTTTTGTAAGACGTGCTTCCAATATCAGTTATTGTTATAAAAAGGTATAAAACTTAAAGTCTCTGGATTGCTGCCAGGTACTGTCCTTTACTAACTGTACACCTTTAGGCAAACCACTCCACTCTGAGGCTGTTTTCCTACCCTTAAGTAGTAATAACCATACCTTTGTAGGGGAACAAAATTTGCCATCTCAAAATGTTTCTTTGGCATGAGGATTATTTAAAACTGAAAACAATCAAGGCCCAAATGTCAGGAAGGAAATTTTACCTTTCCCCTAACCACCTAAAAGAATGTATATAGAGGACCTGTTCCAGGAAGGGAGCTATCTATAGATCACTGTAGTATGAACTAGATGCATAGACAAGGAGGAACCTAGCAAGTCTGTTAAAATTCTTCTCTGGTCTTATGGTCTCTGATGGCCCAGCAAACATTTGTTTAACAAATATTTGTTTTTCCACCTCCATGTAAATTGCCTTCCTCCCTTTTGAAGCCCCAAACTACTACCTCCCAACATCCTCTTTTGTCTTGAGGATGGTATTTAAGGCGAGGATTTTGGCCATTTTGACAAGTTATTCAGTTTTCCTGGGTCTCTCTCATCTAAATGTGTTATCAAACTTTTGTTTGATGTTCTTCTGTTAATCTGTCTCATGTCAATTTAATTCTTATATGAGCCAGAAAAATCTGGAAGGGTAGAGGAAAATTTCTTGCTCCCCAACACCTTCCAAACTGACTTCATAGGGCAGAGTAAAGATAGAATGAGAAAATGTGTTTTAAACATAGAAAACCATATATAAGTTTTGATTGGTATAAGGTATAAGGCTTGATTGACATTATATTGGTCATTACAAGCTTACCCAAATGGCAAACATCCGACTGCAACTTTAACTACAGTCTCATAATCTGTCATTTTATAAATGATCTTAAGGATGGGAACATGAAAGAAAAAGAAAGCATGGCTACCAATCTGCAACAGTATTCAATGAGTAATATTTTGAGATCAGCCTTTTGACATTTTCAAGAAACGAATACTGATCTCACAGTAATCCAAAGAAGGTTAATAATTTATATTTACAAACAGTGCCTAAGAATATCATGACTGAGATTCTCTTCTGTTTGAAAAAGTAGCTCAACATGGTATATGTCAAAAGAGCTTTTATTTGCAAACATTACATTCTTGTGCAAATCATTTCTTCTCACATACACCCCACTGGTTTGACCTTATATACATTTCCAAACAGGTATGGATCTGGCTAAGTCAAAAAAGTCAACCGTGTGTGGATAAAAAATAACAGAGTGTCAAGAGTGTCCCTCATTATCCAGTTATACAAGGGTTAAATCACAACCCACTACAGCCACCCACTGACAGTATACCCTGAGGGGAATTCAGGATGAAAAACACAGGATGAAACATTCTGTGCTTTGAATAAATGGCCCCTAGAAACTTAAGATGCATACCTCAGGAATAATTTCAGTGACCCCATATTCTTATATCTTCCAATCCATAGAACAGCACAAAAAAGATTAACTTGAGATATCTGTTCCTTGTGATTAGCAGTAATCTTTAACCAAGATGTATGCTTGACTACATGTATTTCCCAGCAACCCCACCACCCCAAATCATATGTATACTGGCTTCTCCACTACCTCCTAGGAGTTAGTTAACTCAGAGCTACTGAGTGGCTGTCTCCCAGGCTATAGTGTTCAGCAAGACCTTGAATAATACTTAAACTCACAACTCTCATGTTGCTTTTTCTTTGACGCATGAGACGAATAACATCTGTATCAAGTACTATGCGTAACATCTGTATCAGTACATAGCCTCTCTGAGCAGAGGGACAGGAAGAGAGATGGAGACAATGATTAGTGAGCAGAGAGGGGAGAGGAAGAAACTTTCATTTATCCCAAAGAATGTTTCCTCAAACTGGGCTAACATTTTTCTGGTTGGTTGCACCAGTGGGAAGCTTTTAAAAGATTGTAGAGCTCTGTCATTGTTCTCAGTTTTGTTGTAACTTTGGGTTTGCTAAAGTTACTGAAAACCTTGCTAAACTGGAGCTATAGATGCAAGCCTAGACTCAGATAAAATCATCAGCCCCTTGTGTAATAGCCTTTTGCACCTTTGTGTATCCTATTTCTCTTCTGTTCCCAGAAAGCCCACTATCTTCATGGCACAGCAGATTCTTTCTAAAATCTAAAGTTTCCTGTTAATATGGTAATGGCTTATGTTACCTTTTAAAGGTTAATTTCTATTTTTAAAATATAGCTTTAAAAGGACAGTGAATAAATCCTTAAAAGTGAATCTTCAGATTATACAACCCCCAGATGAAGGTATATATATATATGTGTAGGAATCTTATTTTTCCAAACTATACAACCAATCAAATACAGATAAAAGTAATGTCCATTCATGTAGATAATTTAGTTGCAACAATATGGTAAAATTAGGATTCAATATTGGTGACCAGAGTGTTAATACTGTTGAAGTATTTCTTGATGCCAAGTATCTAGATGACTATGACGAATATTCAAATATAAAATATGCAGAGCTGAACAAAAATGATGACATGCAATGACAATAAATTTGTAGCTCCAACTCAAGTATGCATGCAAAGTCACATTTTTTCATTTTTAATAAATAAAATTAAATCTGCCTTTAAATCAGAAAAGTCAATATTGTAACAGAGAAGGACAAACCTGACTCCATGTGGTGCTTGGTTGCCTATGCTTAGTCATGCTGACTCTGCACTTTTGTCTTCTCAGTAAGTAAAAGAATGATCCTAAAGCCTGAAATATACATAATAGCCCTTTCTCAAGGCTCTGCCTCCCAGGCTTGACCTTTAAGGCCGTAACACTTTTCATTCATATAGAGATTAAAAGTATTAAAATAACATTTTTCTTGTTGAAGATTTATAGGAACATCATGACCATACCTACGTGGACAACTGCAAGAACAAAGGATTATTACCAAGAGGTCTGCAAAAACCAGCCACATTCCCTCCTCTTTCAGTCTAAAAGAAGCCTGAATTCTAACTAAGGGAAGATGGTTCTTTGGGACACTAGTCCACCACTTTCCTGGTCTGCTGACTTTCTGAATAAAACTGTTCTTCTTGCCCCAACACCTCGTCTCTCTATTTATTGACCTGTTGTGTGCCTAGCAGTACAAGCTTGGACTTGGTAACAATATCAGGCATTATTACTCCCTTGAATTCCTCACTGCTTTCCCCTTATGCAGAGCAGAATATTCAGAAAAGCCTCTTTTGTGGTTAGTCTGCTGATTACTACTGAGATATTGCCATCCCTGTCTACTGAATTCTTGAAGTTTGATGAGTCTTTTTCTATGTCATATTTGGGCCTTTTTCTAAAACTATGGATTTGTCTCAGGGCCATATGTACACTTGGAAGCCATATTTTCCAAAGTCTTGCTATCATCTGTGTGTGCTGCAATAAAGCAGGGCATGAATGAATACCATTTGTAGAAACTGCCAACCTCTATAATCCTGCCAGTCTATAGGAAATATCTCCTTACCTTTTGCATTTCTCAAAGATACTCCCCCTCTACCCATTTCCCTTGTTGTCTCAGGATCCCAGCATAACTTCATCAGTGCATGTGAGCTTTTGTCTTTGCAAAAACACTTAAAACACAGAAATACAAAAGGTCTGCTAATATGCTTGGTCATGTTTGGTCATGACGATAAAGGAAAAATAAGAACGTATCACTACGAATTAAAACCTCAATACATTAACCTTTATCAACATATTAAGTGTTCTTTTTTCCCCACCTACAAAGTGGAAGTTTTATCAACTTTGGATAATTTATTTTCTCTTTTTATGCCTGCACCTCTAGCCTAGCCCTTTTGTTAGTGATTTGAAATAGATGTAATCTTCTTAAATGTTACTAGGATCCTTAGATCCACAAAAAGGCCCCTACCCAGGACCCCATGCTTTAGAGGATATTTATTGCAAAGAATCAAATTAAATTGTTACAAAGTACATAGTCATGTCATTAGGATCTGGTGCTCAAAGCTGACATAGTGCAACCCTGACACCTAAAATCACTGCCTTGACTCACACCAGCCAGGCCCAGAAAAGTATTGGTTCATCTCTTGCCCTATGTTCCTGAACAAAATGCAGAGAGGATTTGAATATTAGAAAGTCTTAGATAAGAGGGGAAACCTTGACAAATTCTTCCTCTTACAGGGCATGAATCTCAGTATGCAGAGCATTCATTTTCTTCCTTTCATTTGTATTCCAATTCATGATTCCAAAGATATCTGGGAATTAGCAAAGTCTTTGCAACAGTTGTACAAGGTGGCCTAGAAATGAAACCAAGCAGAACCCAACTGGGCACTCCCAGGTACAAAAGCCATTCTGTATCTCCTTTTTCTTGTTTGTAGGAAAAAGGCTTCAGCCTCCTAGACCTTCTCTGAGTTCCAAAGGGCAGATTCAAACAGTTACTAATGAGGGAAGTGAGGGAATGCAGAAAGAAGGAAAAGAGGTTAAGAAATAATAGCGCAAGATCCTGGTTACTCCCCAGGGGATGTGCATAGTAATCTGATATGTATCTCCAATTTTTTTCTACAGTACCTGGGGTCCCACTCAGGTGTAGAATGGTAACTTCAGGCTGAGCATAGCACATGTACTCCAGATGGTGGAACCAGAAGGCTGATAACTGAGATTCCTGGAACACCATCTTGTTACCTCACCACCAACCAATCAGAAGAAAGTCCCACATCCTGCAGTCCCCGCTACCACCACCACCAAATTTGCCTTTGAAAACTTTTCCTTCAAACCCATCAGGGAGTTCAGGGTTTTTTTAGCACGAGCTGCCCATTCTCCTTTCTTGGACCTTGCAATAAACCTTTCCCTGCTCCAAACTCCAACGTTTCAGTTTGTTTGGCTTCACTGTGTGCATTGGGCAAAAAAACTTAGGTTTGACAACAGAAACATTGGCAATATCAATGTATATTTCTCTCAAATTTATATATGTAGTCAGCAGCCACAGGGGTTGGTTCCAGGACCCCCAGGGATACCAAAATCCATAGATGCTGAAGTCCTTTATATAAAATGGTGTGGTACTTGCATATGACCTATGCACATCCTCGCGTATACTTTAAATCATCTCTAGATTACTTATAATACCTAAAACAATGTAAATGCTATGGAAAGAGTTGCCAATGTACAGCAAATTCAAGTTTTGCTTTGTAAAACTTTCTGGAATTTTTTTAAAAAGTATTTTGATCTGAGTTTGGTTGGTATCCAACCATGGATGTAAAACTTGCAGATTGGAGGGCTGGTTGTATGTATATTTATGACATTTATATATATCACATAACATAAAGAAAGCCTGACATTGATTCTTTACATTGGCAATGATATTGGATATTGGAAACTAGAATTGTGAGCACTATTTTGGTAAAAGTATTTGATAAGAATTAATAAAATTTTCCAAAAAACTCTTAATTTATATTTATATAAATGAATTTTAAAATTTATACTTATTAATTATAAATTGTATTTACTTCTACATTCAATAGAAAAGTTTGGATATTTGAGAAGAAATGAACTTAAAACTACAAGAATAGCATTGTATTCCTTACATTCACTTCAATTTATAATTTTATGTATTATTTTCAAAGTTTACATACTTTGAACAAAGTTAAATTCTTTTATGTCATCACTGTCAAAAGAATATAAGTTTCTAAAAGTATCTATTATGAAACCATGATCAGACAAGAAAAAGCAAAATAAATACAAAGTAATTTATAAGTCATGGGTGCCATTGTTTATTACTCATTTAAACATTGTAGTTCCATTAACAGAATACTTAGATTGGCACAATAAAAATTAAATTCAATTAAAATTTATATCTTGCCTACTTTTAATCTTATAAAACCATAGCTTTACATATTTTTTTCATGTTTTACCATGAAAGTATACTGTTCAATGAGCAGATAGAATGTATTTTATTTAGCACTTTGGTGGTTTGGATATACAGCTTTCAAACATTTAAACATCTTACATGTAGGTCTCTCTTTGTTTTCAGGCCCTGGGCCTTTCAAATATTAGAAGCAGGCCAAAGGACTGGAAGTGTAAAAGAATGTGAACAGATCCATTTTCCCTGATGCTGACCTTTAAAATTAGCCAGCAGACCTAAACATGCTTGATTTCCAGGCCTCAAAATGTACCTGTTCATATAACAGGTAAATTTCCAGGATTCCTCTTGTTCTGTTTCCCAGTTGTTTCATTAAAATTCCACCTCTATTCTGTTGTTAACTCTTGGTTCTCTATACCCCATCCTAATTCCCCACCTCTGGCTTGTAAATGAACTTTGAGCACTCTCCACTGTTTGGTCTTCAGCTTTTTATATGTAGAGATGAATGTTGTTTTTTTTTCTTTTTTGTAATGCAAGTACCTAACTTGACCTTTGATTACTGAGGCCTCTACTCCCAAGAGGCATCCACTTCACTTCAAGTTGGCTGTCTTGAATAAGCACAGTGCCAGTCACAGGGCTAGACAAGGAGCAAGGCCATGCCCCTCTTCTCTATCAGCTTCCTTTGTTTTATTGTTTGATTTCAATAACTGACCATTGGGTGGCTTGTTTTTTCTTTTCCCATGTTTAAATTCTCCCTCTTATGTTTTAAATCCATCCATAATACAGTGAACCCCCAAAACCCTAGGCCTGCATCTTCAACCTCAATAAAAGTAGAACACCAGGCCTGCGTTTCCTCTCTTTCTACCTTTAACCTTACTGTGTGCCCTCAGGTGTGCCATGTAATTTCCAGGACTTGAAAGCAATAATTTTTTTTCTTTTCTTTTTTGTGGTACGCGGGCCTCTCACTGTTGTGGCCTCTCCCATTGTGGAGCACAGGCTCCGGACGTGCAGGCTCAGTGGCCATGGCTCACGGGCCCAGCCGCTCCGCGGCATGTGGGATCTTCCCGGACCAGGGCACGAACCCGTGTCCCCTGCATTGGCAGGCAGACTCTCAACCACTGTGCCACCGGGGAAGCCCTTATTTTATTTTATTTTTTTCTTAATAAATTTTTTTTCTTCAAAATTTCCTGATGGTTATTACTGAGGGCATCTTGCAATCCTAATAAAAATCACACAGGCCAGGTCAGCCACAACATTGGTTATTGATAGGCTGAGACCAGCACAAAACACTTTGATCTCAGATTGCTTGATTCATCTCTATTGTTGATAACTTCCCTGATGGCTTAGGTAGTGAGGGTCAGTTCTGGCCACTTGGGAGCCTGTTCTTAACCTTGGAGACTAAACTGGCATGTGGCAAAATAGCTCAGATTTCAACTATAGCTGGAGGGTTAGACAAGTTAAAACCAATCCATCATCACCATGGAAACAAGAGAAAGGAAATAACTTTATCATAGAAAGGAAGAAATTTTTTCTTTCTATATAAAAATTCCACATAAGAATCTACACTTACAAATGTGTAGGCCTCCCTGTGAAATCTCATTTCTTTACTCAAATTAAAGGATGTCCCTATCTCTGAAATAAACATGCTAAATATTAACTGTCACATATATTTCTGTACCTTGTCATTAAATTTTAATGTTTGATTGCTCAGTGAAATAACATTGAATAAATCAGCACAAATAAATATCATCATCTAAAATTCCATGACTTGCATATATTATCTGTCACCTCAGCCTTACTTTTCTGTGCTTTAGAGAAATAACAGATAATTAAATTACCAAGATATGCATGAGAAAAACAAGACAGCAACTAAATACCACACTTTTTTGTGAACACTTGTCCTTTTGGCTGTGCAGAATGCAATCCCTCCATTATTGACACCCAAATTCCTTTTGTATGCTGTCTAAATTTTGGTCAAGTTAGTGTCATTCTGGTGCTACAGAAGCTCCTGGCTACACACTCTCTGAACCTCTTACCATCATGCAACCAAGAGTGGACCAAGCTCACCTACAGAAATGGTAGTAGATGGAGTTTTGATTTTGAGTTAGAGATGCCAGACATGAGGAATAATTTGAGGCAAGACCTGATTTACAGTAGATGTGCACCAGTATGGTTCTACTGGGTTTTTTTAGCTAAGCACCAACTTGATGGATTGGTACCCTTGTTGTACAAAGAGATGTGTATTTTGAAATCCACCCACCCCTAGTTAAAGAGAATCCTTTACAGAAATAGTGATGCCTGCTGTCAGACTACTCCAGATGTGTACTGTGTTTTTCCTGTCTGTTTGTCTCTAGAGGTCCCCTGGATCTATTTCCTAATTCTTGTCATATATATCTTATCATGTAGATTTCTACTTGTCCTGTGGGCATTCAATTCCATTCTGCCTGAGGCAGGATTTGTTTTCTTTGCTTGCAGCAAGTATCTTTGACCTATCTTACAATATGCTGTCTCTTGAGAAATAATATTTTTAGAAAATTTTATAATCAGCAAATTAAGTTGATTCACATTCAAGAGTAACCTAAAACAACCACAAAACTTATATAAAAATGATCCCAAGAAATAATTCTAATAAATAACAATGGAATGCACATGTTTAGAGCATTTCAGAGTGCTGTTTTTATCTCTTGCTTTCTTTGATAATGATAACAAGCAAGTGAGACTAGAAGGTCAGAAAATGTTATCCCAATTTTATACACAGACACAATGGGATTGAGATCCAGAGAGTCTAAAAGGCTTGTTTTGCTGCAGAGATAGTTAGACATAGGCCTGGGACTGGAAAGCAGCCTCTGGACTGTTAACTGAGAACTTTTGAAAAGGAAATTTATAGGTTCAATTTTCTACATGCAGCCTATAAAGGCACAAGCAACATTATCACCTACTATCTTTACTAGATATGGAAGTAAGGTAAGCAGGCTTCCTATATACTGGAATCATGTTTTAGTTGCTTAGGGCTTATAGTGCCCTGGACTAACAAGCAGTCACCCTGCAGTAATGTTCCTGTTACCCAGTTAGAGTCACTGGATCATTTGTTAGAGAATTTCAAACATCAAGAATTATGTTTATTTATCTATATAAAAAGAAACTTGCGTTCAGATGAAACTTTAGGCACAAACTCAATATGTAAACGGAGAAACCCTGATGCGCTTATTGAAGTAAAGCTTGTCGACTAGAGCCCTCTGATCCCCACACTTAAGGCCCCTCTGTTACCCAGGTCTCTCAGAAAAGAGGGTAAATACTGTTAACTTAGCCCTGTCCCCTGTTTTAGAAGTGAAAATGTTCAAGCACAGATAAATTAGGTGATTTTTTTCAAGCCCAGCCCCATATAGGAATTTTATGGAAGACATGGAGCCCTGACTCCAAACAAGTGTTTTGTCTTGTTTGTTTCTTTCAAATTCAGGGGAACACCTGTATTTCCATCCTATTCTCCAAAACACTACCTCAGAGGTAGATCCTGCTCAGTGTCTGTGAAGATGAGCTTGAAAAGCCACTGTAGTTATACAAGTTGCATTATCTTCAACTGACTTGTCTGCTTCTTGAGGGTGGAGCCTCTGCTTTCAAACACGTTTCTATTCCCCATGGCTAGACAGGCCACATAACTTAGCTTCCAAACAAGAATACTTTTGTGAGTGAAAGGAAAGCCATTTATAATTATAACTGGAGAGAAGGCCAGGCAAATTAAGACAGATGATCACCCTGTCCATGGTACCCATTATGTTCTACATAAAAGTAATTACTCTATGAAAAAGACATTTTGGCATTCAAGAGGCTCCATCTTGCCCTTAATTATTCAGAATGTCAAAATAAATTCTACACCACTCAGAGGTATAAATAGTCCCTGCTTCATGAGAAGAAACTCAGTCACTTGGACACATAAGTAGTTCCTACCTGGTCTGCTTGGAAGACTCACATCTGAACACACATGAGGAGAGACTAAAAAGTGAGGGGATTTCATTGTAAAATAAAAATAGTAAATAATCTGAAATAAAATTAGTGAATAAAAAAAGAAAATGAATATTTGTTGAGTTTAGTTTTCTTAGAGAATTTTCAGTGTTTAAGTCCTTGTTACTCCCTCCCATAAACACAATTTCCACTCTGGCCTCACTTACATGCAGTACATTCTGGAGGTGGTCAAGAGCCAATACTGGGCTCTTTCTCAGCCCTTACAGGTACAATTTCATGTGAAACATTTATGGGATGTCCTTGCCCTTTCAGTCACCTGTCTGTTCTCCTTAGTTACAGAACAAATGACTTTCTGACCTGCTGACTCTGGGCCTTAGATTGAAATAATCACCTTCTACTACCACCTAAATGACTTGGGTGCCCACGTTTGCATGTGACACTGATCACTCCAGCTCTGCTCAACACCACAGTCAATTTCCAATTCAGGAGAAAAGAGTGATTGTTCAGCTGGTCAGTGTATGTTTTCTTGATTCCTATATGCTTTTTCTTGCAAATTTGTTAATGGTATTGCAGAGATGAGAAAGAACCTTATAAATTAATTTTCATTTCCATCACTATTCTTGGCAACAGGTAAAACTTATGATCAGAAAATGACCATTAGACTATCATAAGAATATTTTATAAATCAATGTTTAACATTTACAAATGAATCTATGGAGAAAAGAACAAAAGCTAAAAAACAAAAAAGATTAAATTTTTATGAACCAGAAGAAGGTTAAAAGCTTATCTAGAAAGTACAAAAACATATGTTTTGTACACTTTTGGGTTTTTTTTTATTCTATTTCACAATGAAGGAAGAGAAAATTAAAATCTAAAGTATGATGGAATTAATTTTCTATTAGAGAACGCTTCCATTTCTTTAAAACTTTTAATTTTCACTTTTTACACTTCTTACACTTGAAAGATTTTTAACTGGTATCCAAATTATTACAAAGTCCCCAGTCAAAGAGCCATTTTGGCCATGGAGCCTATCCTACTGGCTTGCTCAGGCAGGGAAGCAAATCCACAGCTCTGACCAACTGCTAAGTCCCACCCAACTAGGAAGCCTGGCCAGGGAAACTGACAGCAACGAAGTTCATCCTACAGCCCTGTTCAGGGAACCAAGCCAGCAGCCTTGCCCAACTCTTGAGCATAGGTTCTGGACCCACATAACTAGGGAGACAATATTGACCCTGGGCAGCCTCATGGCCCAACCTACTGGACGACAAATTTGCAGAGCTCAGATTTGAACCCTGCCCAGAAGATGAATCAAGCCTACCACCCTGCCCAACACAGCCTGTGGCTTCCCCCAAGCAGGGAGCCTGGTCAGTGACCCCGGCCAATTACAGAGCATAGTCTCCAGCCTCACTCAACTACTGGATACAGCTAGAGGCCAATGGCACTTTTTACAGAAATAGAAAAAGCAATCCTAAAATTCTTATAGAACAACAAAAGGTCCTGAATATCCAAAGCAATCCTCAGAAAGAAGAACAAAGTAGAAGCATCACACTCTTTGATTTCAAGCTATATTACAAAGTTATAGTAATCAAAATTATATGGTATTGGCATAAAAAGAGATACATAAACCAATAGAACAGAATTGAAAGCCTAAAAGTAAACCCATGTGTATATGTACAATTAATATTTTATAATGGAGCCAAGAATACTGAGTAGGAAGACGACAGTTTCTTCAATACATGGTGATAGGAAAAATGGATATTCAAATGTAAAAGAATAAAATTGGACCCTATATTACACTACTCACAAAAATTAACTCAAAATAAAGACTTAAATCTAAAACCTGAAACCATAAAATCCTGGAAGAAAACATAGAGAAAAAGCTCCTTGACACTGGCCTTGGCAGTGATTTTTTTTTTTTTTTTTTTTTTTTTGGGTATGACACCAAAAGTTCAGGAAACAAAAGCAAAAATAAACAAGTGGGACTACATCAAACTAAAAAGCTTCTGCACAGCAAAGGAAACTATCAAAAAAAAAAAAAAAGAAAAAAGGAAAAGCAACCCATGGTAAAAGATAAATTATTTGTAAACTACATATCTAATAAGGGGTTAATATTCAAAATATATAAGAAACTCATACAACTTCAATAGCAAAAAGACCCAAATAACCTAATTTAAAAATAGGCGAAGAACCTGAATAGACCTTTTTCCCAAAGAAGATATTCAACTGGTTAACAGGTACATGAAAATGTGCTCAACATCACTAATCATCAGGGAAATGCAAATCAAAACCACAATGAGATATCACTTCACACCTATTAGAATGGCTATAGTCAAAAAGACAAGAGATAACAAGTGACAGTGATGTAAATTGGTGCAACCACTATGTAAAACATTATGGATGGTCCTCAAAAAATTTAAAATAGAACTACCATACAATCCAGTAATTCCACTTCTGGATATACAACCAAAGGAAATGAAATATCCATCTCAAAAAGATGTCTACACTCCCATGTTCACTGCAGCATTATTTACAATAGCCAAGACATGGAAAAAACATATGTGTCCATCAATAGATGAATGAATTAAGAAAATGCTCAATGGAATATTCAATGTTCAAATATTCAATGGATTATGCAACTATAAAAAAGAAGAAAATCCCACCATTTACAAGAACATGGATGGACCTTGAGGGAATTATGCTAAGTGAAATAAGTCAGACAGAGAAAGAAAAATGCTGTATGATTTCAATTACATGTGGAATCTATAAAAAAAAAAAAACTCACAAAAACAGAGAGTAGATTCATGGTTGCCAGGGACAGGAGGAAGGGGTGGGGTGAGAAAACTGGAAGAAGGTAGTCAAAGGTACAAACTTCCAGTTACAAGATTAATAAGTTCTGGGGCTATACTGTAATGTATGGGTACTGTAGTGAATAATACTCTATTGTATATTTGAAAGTTCCCAGAAGAGTAGATCTTAAAAGTTTCACCACCCCCAAAAAGAAATTTTAACTATGTGAGGTGTTAGATGTGTTAACTAACATTATCGTGGTAATCATTTCCCAATGCATATGTATATCAAATCATCACAATATACACCTGAAATGGACACAAAGTTATATATCAATTATATCTCACTAAAGCTGGGGAAATAATAAGATAAAGTGAGGGGAGAGATATAAGTTAGTGATTCTATATAAAAAAGAAAAAAAAAAGCCCCCAGGTTTGGCAGATTAGAAGTTATTACCTAAAAGGACTCTCAATTTTCAAACCTCGATGGCTCAGAGAATAATGCTGTCATTAACAGAAAGAAAAACTCACGAGATGGGTTTGGGGGTGAGGCAAGATTATAGGCTCAGTCTTACCCATGTTGACATTGAGTTCCAGGGAGACATCCAACTGGCAAGATCCAAAAGGAAAGAATGTAGGACTAAAGCTAAATATAAAAAGAGACATAAAGATTGGGGGAAGGAGGGAGTGTCGTCTACAGAGAAGTTTTAGCTGAATCCATGAAGATGGTGGAGGCTGCTGGAACTTGAAGCTAAGGTCACAGGCTCAAAGGAAACTTCATGTAGCCAAGTATACAGGTGTACTGTGAACTTCATGAAAGAGTGAGGATATATTTTTTCTTCAAAATATGCAAAGCAGAGAAAGAAAGTACAGTCATGCTTCATTTTATCGCACTTCATTGTGTTGTGTTTTGCAGACACTGTTTTTTTTTTACAAATTGAAGGTTTGTGGCAACCATGTGTTGAGCAAGTCTATCGGTGCCATTTCTCTAACAGCATTTGCTTGCTGTCTCTGTGTGGCATTTTGGTAATTCTCATAATATTTCAAACTTTTTATTGTTCTTGTTACTACTATGACCCACTCTGAAGTCTCAGATGATGGTTAGCATTTTTTAGCAATAAAGTATTTTCTAATTAAGGTATGTACACTCCTTTTTTAGACATAAAGGGTGTTGCACCCTTAATAGACTACAGTATAGTGTAAACATAAATTTTATATGCACTGGGAAACCAAAAAATCATGTGACTTGCTTTATTGTGATATTCACTTTGTTTGCAGTGGTCTGGAACTGGACCTGCAATATCTCTGAGGTATGTTTGTGTAGGTGAAGTCACTAAAACTGTTGAAGAAGAGAGATCTTTTTCTATAAAGAAGGGAGCAAGCTGTAATTAGATACCAAATACTAATGAAAAATATTCCACTGTGGAGATTCAATTGGAAATCAACAAGAAGTCAATAAGAAGACTGTTAAATACTTATAGATAGCCAATGAAACAAAATTTAAACTGCTATAGATACAGCATCTTTACTTTTTTTTTTTTTTCTTCTAACATTACTAGAAGCAGAGAAATCAAACAAAGTGAGCCCTGGGGAATAGAAACCAGAATGGTATATAGCACAAAACATCCAGTGATAAATCCTATAGGTGACAGCAAAATCAATGTGGAAGAAACAGACCATAAAGTCTATACTGGGGAATGAGATAAGCAAATTAGAAAGGTACTAAATGATCAGAAAAAATGGAGAAATAGAGCTCAGACCAAAATGAGAGAAGAAAAGTTGGGAAGAAATACAGTGGTAGAAAAGGATGAGGGTAAGAAAACTGTGGTCAAAGAGAAAACACTTTTAAATTCAATGTTTTGGAGGTTGTGCAGCTCTTAGTAATGACAAGGCCAAGGCATTGTTATTTAATAGCTAAAGTAGAGATGAAGTTCAATGGAAAATGAAGACAGGTAAATGCCCTCTCCCATGCTCATTTGGAAGAAAGTTTTTTGAGTGCTTACTCCACAGTGCCTAACAGTATGTTATACGTCTCAAAGTACTCAATAAGTAACAATGGAAAAGAAAAAAAAGTGTAGTCTAATTCTCTAGAATACCATAATACCAAGTATATACCATAGAGCAGCTGTTCATCAAATGCATATACAGCATATTGGAGGAGAGATCCTCAATTACACAGAATATTGTTTGAGAGCTTGTGCCATATCTGAGACTTCATGGGCCATTCCACCGTTCTATTAGACTGGCTGTTTCTGAACATTGCAGTAGATGATAAACCATTGAATCTCATGGTCATGATAGTATTGTCATACTTCTTTGCTATACAATTGGTCCCTTGATCAAGACAACATTGCGCAGAATAATGTGAAAATGAGTAAGGAATTTTGAAATCCATCACTGGCAGAGAATAAAAGCCTAAATCTAAAACATGTATTGCTCTATGAAGGCCAAATTATTTCCCCTTTCAAACTGATTCATTAGGTAGCTGGTTTGTCATCACTAGAAGTTTGGTGTTGCTCTCTCTTGCTGACAGGTTAGGTACTCAGCAGATATAATGTCCAATTTAGCCTCATTGGAAAGGAACTCATTTCTAGATACAGGCACAGCCCACATCCTTATTTTAACATCCACTATGGTCATTTTGGCCAATTGGGAAAACACTGAAGTGGCCAAAGACACAAGCTAGCAGATTTCCAGAGGATAGGTTATCCTGTGAAATTGTACTGGACGTCTCCTCCATGGTGAGAGAGACAATGATTTACGTATTTTGTACTCCTCCCATAATTCCATCCATATACCTCTTCCTAGACCCCATTATCATGTTCCTTCCTTGTCACTGATCCATCAGCTTGACTATCTCTGTTTCTTATTTATTCTGGGCATTTCACATACATGGAATCATACAATATGTGATCTTTTGTAACTGGCTTCTTTCACATAGCATAATGTTTTTTCAAAGTTCATTCATGTTGAAGCATATATTCAGTAGGTAATTAGTTTTATTGCCAAATATTTTCACTGTATGGATAGTTTGTTTATCCGTTTGTCAGTAGATGGACATTTGAGTTGTTTAAAGTTTCTGGCTATTATGAATAATGTTATGCAATCAATCACACTGTGCCGGTCAACACTGGCATCTGTTCTGCTGCATGTTTCTCTCTCTGAAGTGTTCTCTGCCACCAGCAATCTCCTTAAAGATAATTTCATAGCCCTGAACAGATTTTCAAGATATCATATTGACCATGTCCCCAGAACTTAGCAAAAATCCATTCAAGTCATTTTTACCTGATGCAAAATAGGCAGAAACCTAATTTATTAAATATCATAAAAATTAGATCACCACAGATAGGTTTTTGCACCTGCATTCTTGTTTAAACACTGTATCATGAATATCTTTATTATTCAGTCCCTATAGATCTACTTTATTCTTTATAAAAGCTCTATAATATTATGTTGTAGAGCTCTACTAGAATGTATTTAATTGGTCAACTATTTTGGACATTTTGTTTTATCAATATTTTATGCTGTAATGAACATGTTCATACATTTATGTTTACGTACCCGTGGCAAAGTTTCTGTAAGATAAAATCCCAGAGAAGGGCTTACTGGCCAGAAATTCTAAATATCTCAAATTAATTTTTAATACCATCCACTATCCAAACAATAGAAAAACAGCTCTTTCACCTGTGCCAGACAGGAGGCACTATTTCCCCACACTTTCACCAATACTGGACAATATCAGTAGCTTTTGTTAGTGTCAATATGATAAATATACAATGGTTAGATTAACAGTAAATTGAGCCATTATTCAATTCAGTCGTATTCCATTTTTGTTTTTGTGGGTTTTTTTTTCCATTTGAGGAGGCCTGGTAAAGTGAAGTGATTTATGCAATTCCTTTCTTTACTAAACAGGTATAGGGAGAAGCCAATGTGATTAAAATGCTGTTATTTAATTTTCATTGATGTCCTATGAACAGCCTCTCCAAATGATACTTTTACCACTTAGAAAATAAATGAATGAAACAGCAGGTTTAAATATAGATAATCTTTAGGTAAGTAGGTAGATACTGATATGTAATAGTACGTAATACCTATTATGGTATTTTAAAATACCACAGGTAAATCGTCAAGTAACTACTTGACTGAGGACAGTTACCATCACTGAGCTTTATTATGTAATCAAAGAATGTGGTATAAATATAACAATTTTCCATTGATTTTGAAGGGGTTACAAAATGCTCATCAAAATATCCTTGTTGACTAAGCAGACTTTTCTAAGTTGTAAAGAGGTTTCCTCTCAAACTGAACTTTCTTTGCTATCTGCAATAATGGGGCTTACGTGAATATCCACTTCTCTGAAAGAAATGAGCATTTAGCAGCTGGAGAAGAGGCCCATTTTAGAACAATAGACGTGATGGTTATGAAATCTTCCATTACCTCTCACCCAGACGCAAGACATAAAACATAGATACTTCTCTCACTGAGTCCATGTCTGCCACTTGAAATAGCAAAAGAAGTGAATTGTTTGATTCGGTTACTGTTAATCACTGTTATATCAGATGGAGTTCTTGGTTGCAAGAAACAGAAGCAAACCATGAGTAATTTAAGCATAAAAATATTTTATTTAGAGAATATTAAATAGTCCACAGAATCTTAATGTGGGAGTGATGGGAGTGGATGAAAGGGAAGGGAAAAGGGAAGGCAGAGAACCAGATTTGGGGATACAGAATTAAGAAAAATTCCCCAAAACACCATTGCATCTTGAAACAGATCTTGACCGCGCAGTCAATGCTGGACAGAGTAGAATCTGCCACAGGGACTGCTGCCAGGATTGCCTCTTATGACCTGATAGGACCTCTGCTACCCATCTCCAGAGTGCATCCCCCAGGTCTGCTTCTTTGTTATCATTACCTTCTCTGTCAAAGGCTAATGCAAGTGCACGACTAAACAGAACTCCAAGGAAGATTGAAGAATATGTGTCTGGCATTTTATGCTTTTATATTAGGGTGGCTCTGTGCCATACAGTAGGTGATTAGTCAAACATAGGGAGAGAATCCAGAGGCTGGGAATCCAGAAGGATGACAAATATTCATTGAAATTCCAGAATATCAGGAGTATTTCTTTATTAGGGCTGAAGTTAAAATTGTTCCTTAAATCTTTTTTTGATGATAAAAATATTTATTTGAATGAAAGGACTACGGTACTGTTAATTTTTTTTTTTACTCTCTTTTTGTCATTATTTATGTTTCCTTTATTTTGAGGACAGCATATGCTGGGTCAATTTCCAATCTGATTGTTTTAGTTCATTTGACCTCTTAGAACTATTGTATTAACTATTATAATTATACTTATTTCTGCATCTTTGTTATTGTTTTCGATTTGTCAAAATTATTTGGCTTCTCCTTTTCTTCTTTTTTCTTTCATTGGAGATTTTTCCTTTATGGATTTATATTTAACACATTCTCTTCCATTTTTTGGTTCCTTATTAAATCCTATGCATATATTTCTATTCATGTCTCAATATATTAAACCTATCAATACTTATATCACTTCCTGGATTAAGACAAGTAACTTAGCATGTTCTCACATAATTTTCCACTGTCTTCTCAAATCTAGTGACTCCACTGAGAAATTTAGTGACAATCTCAGGTATATTGAAATACTGGCTCCAATTTTTTATTTATCTCTCTATCCATGTCCTTTGCATGTAATATCACAGTTCCTCATAAACAGGCTTAGAGTACTCTCCATCTCCTTAAATTTGGATTTGGCCACATGACTGACTCTAGTCAATATAATGTAATTGAAATGATAGAGTGCCAGTTCTGAAAATAAGACTTAAGAGACCTCCTGGGTTTCTCCTTTCCCTTTTGCAACCCGGCCATTATCATAAAAAGAGCTTCCCCTGATTACTGCTGCCCCTCAGCCTAAACTACAAAATGAACAGAGGCAAAGGAGATCTTTTGAGTTTATTTTATGTTAAAATTATATCTTCATACTCAATATTTCCAATTAGTTCTTATTCATACTAACTCATCTCTTTGAGGGCCATGTAATTATCAAATGTCATAACTCTTAATGCTTCTGAAGTAGAAGAAAAATCTAGATTTTTAGCTTGTCCCCCTCTAGGTGAGTTTTGGGAGGAAGTGGTCTCAAGGCAAAATGTTGCATTCTAGTGCTGTATTCCAAGTTACCTACTGTGTATTTTTCCACCTCTGCCATCCCCTAACCCACCAAAAAAAGTGACATACTGTACATTAGGCACTGCTTTTTTCTGAGAAGCCATAATGCTTTTTTTACATTATTATCTGGCTTGGTGACTTTGGAGGCAGAGGAAGCTCCAGGCTCTGCTGAACAGTCTGAGATCACTGTAATAATTGGTTCACCCAATTCTTGGGCTGCACTGATATACGGTTATACAATTGTTAGCCCTGGTCTGGATCAATAGCTTTCCTGACCCTTGGGAGTGATGGTGCAGGTGCAATGATGGTCTACCCAGTTTATGTGGACAACAGATATGGGTATAAAGAGAAAGCTTTCACCCAACTAATTACGTGGCCTTGCTATAGGTTCCATAACACCCAACATACACTCTGGGGCCCCAAATCTTTAGCTTTCCCAAAGGTTTTTTACTTTTTTATGTTACTTGCTAAAATTGATTCTAATGTCTACCTGCCCCTCTGTTTCTTGTGAGACATGTCCCAAAATCTAAAGGGACCAGAATTCTTTGTAGTTCACCATCATGTGCCTCAAATATTTTTTATAAACATTACAATCCCCAGAATTATTGTGAAGAAGATCATTTCCTGGTATTACAAGGGCAATTCCCAATGATGCATTCAAATTAATTGTTCAGCACATGAATTTGAAATAAAACCAGTAACCATCTGGAAGAAACTCCTTTAAACTTTATTTTGTTGATTTGAAAAGTAAATACCAAATACTCTTTTTTTTTTATCTCTTTGCATGGTCCTTTCTTGACGAGCCTATCTAGGCATATCTCCTTGGCTATGTTTTATAATATTATGCTTTTTATTCTGTCATTGCTTTATCTCAATCAGAAATAATCCTAATTTTAAATTTTGTTTATTGCTTGTCTCTCTCCATCAGGTTGTAAACTCCCTGAGGGTCCTTATCACTCTGTGTTTTACTCAAAATGCCTAGGAAATATATCTTACATAGTAGATACTTAATGAATATTTGTTAAATAGATGAACAACTCTTATCTGGGAATTAAATGATCTTATTGAGTTACTGGATTTCACACAAGACATATAGAAGGTCACTGTTGGAACTTTCTTGTACTTTTCTTGGTGTTCACAATAAATCCCTGTATTACCTTGTTGGAGCTGTAGTTACAAAGCACCACAAACTGAGTGGCTTCAACAACAGAAATTTATTGTCTAATTGTTCTGGAGGCTAGATGTCCAAAATGAAGGGGTTGGTAGTATTGGTTCTTTCTTTTTCTTATTTTTTTTTAATTGGAGTAAAATTGCTTTACAGTGTTGTTAATTTGTGAGGGCAATTTGTGAAGAAAGAATCTATCCTAGGCCTCTCTCTAGCTACAAAGATGGTCATCTTCATGTTCACATAACATTTCTCCTTGTATGCATGTCTCTGTTTCCAAATTTTTTCTTTTTATAAACCAGTCATATTGGATTTGTTTCCATTCTAATAATTTTATTTTACTTTATTTTTTTAATTTTTATATATATTTTTTATTGGAGTATAATTGCTTTACAATGGTGTGTTAGTTTCTGCTTTATAACAAAGTCAGTCAGTTATACATATACATATGTTCCCATATCTCTTCCCTCTTGCATCTCCCTCCCTTCCATCCCCCCATCCCACCCCTCTAGGTTGTCACAAAGCACCGAGCTGATCTCCCTGTGCTACACGGCTGCTTCAACTAGCTATCTATGTTACGTTTGGGAGTGTATATATGTCCGTGCCACTATCTAACTTTGTCACAGCTTACCCTTCCTCCTTCCCATATCCTCAAGTCCATTCTCAAGTAGGTCTGTGTCTTTATTCCCGACTTATCACTTGGTTCTTCATGACCTTTTTCTTTTTCTTCTTCTTCTTAAATTCCATATATATGTGTTAGCATACGGTATTTGTTTTTCTATTTCTGACTTACTTCACTCTGTATGACAGTCTCTAGGTCCATCCACCTCATTACAAATAGCTCAATTTCATTTCTTTTTATGGCTGAGAAATATTCCATTGTATATATGTGCCACATCTTCTTTATCCGATGATGGACACTTAGGTGGCTTCCATCTCTTGGCTATTGTAAATAGAGCTGCAATGAACATTTTGGTACATGACTCTTTTTGAATTATGGTTTTCTCAGGGTATATGCCCAGCAGTGGGATTGCTGGGTCGTATGGTAGTTCTATTTGTAGTTTTTTAAGGAACCTCCATACTGTTCTCCATAGTGGCTGTATCAATTTACATTCCCACCAGCAGTGCAAGAGTGTTCCCTTTTCTCCACACTCTCTCCAGCATTTATTGTTTCTAGATTTTTAATGATGGCCATTCTGACCAGTGTGAGATGATATCTCATTGTAGTTTTGATTTGCATTTTTCTAATGATGTTGAGCATTCTTTCATGGGTTTGTTGGAAATCTATATATCTTTTTTGGACAAATGTCTATTTAGATCTTCTGTGCGTTTTTGGATTGGATTGTTTGTTTTTTTGATATTGAGCTGCATGAGCTGCTTGTAAATTTTAGAGATTAACCCTTTGTCGGTTGCTTCATTTGCAAATATTTTCTCTCATTCTGAGGGTTGTCTTTTGGTCTTGTTTATGGTTTCCTTTGCTGTGCAAAAGCTTTTAAGTTTCATTAGGTCCCATTTGTTTATTTTTGTTTTTATTTCCATTCCTCTAGGAGGTGGGACAAAAGGATCTTGCTGTGATTTATGTCATAGAGTATTCTTCCTATGTTTTCCTCTAAGAGTTTGAAAGTGTCTGCCCTTACATTTAGGTCGTTAATCCATTTTGAGTTGATTTTTGTGTATGGTGTTAGGGAGCGTTTTAATTTCAAAGTTTTACGTGTACCTGTCCAGTTTTCCCAGCACCACTTATTAAAGAGGCTGTCTTTTCTCCACTGTATATTCTTGCCTCCTTTATCAAAGGTAAGGTGACCATATGTGTGTGGGTTTATCTCTGGGCTTTCTATCCTGTTCCATTGATCTATATTTCTGTTTTTGTGCCAGTACCATACTCTCTTGATTACTGTACCTTTGTAGTATAGTCTGAAGTCAGGGAGCCTGATTCCTCAAGTTCCATTTTTCATTCTCAAGATTGCTTTGGCTATTCGGGGTCTTTTGTGTTTCCATACAAATTGTGAAATTTTTTGTTCTGGTTCTGTGAAAAATGCCAGTGGTAGTTTGATAAGGATTGCATTGAATCTGTAGATTGCTTTGGGTAGTAGAGTCATTTCATAATGTTGATTCTTCCAATCCAAGAACATCATATATCTCTCCATCTGTTTGTATCATCTTTAATTTCTTTCATCAGGGTCTTATAGTTTTCTGCATACAGGTATTTTGTCTCCTTAGGTAGGTTTATTCCTAGATATTTTATTCTTTTTGTTGCAATGGTAAAAGGGAGTGTTTTCTTAATTTCACTTTCAGAATTTTGATCACTAGTGTATAGGAATGCCAGAGATTTCCATGCATTACTTTTGTATCCTGCCACTTTACCAAATTCAATTATTAGCTCTAGTAGTTTTCTGGTAGCATCTTTAGGACTCTCTATGTATAGTATCATGTCATCTGCAAACAGTAACAGCTTTACTTCTTCTTTTCTAATTTGGATTCCTTTTATTTCTTTTTCTTCTCTGATTGCTGTGGCTAAAACTTCCAAATCTATGTTGAATAATAGTGGTGAGAGTGGGCAACCTTGTGTTGTTCCTGATCTTAGAGGAAATACTTTCAGTTTTTCACCATTGAGGACAATGTTGGCCTTGAGTTTGTCATATATGGCCTTTATTATGTTGAGGAAAGTTCCCTCTATGACTACTTTCTGCAGGGTTTTTATCATAAAACGGTGATGAATTTTGTCAAAAGCTTTCTCTGCATCTATTGAGATGATCATATGGTTTTTCTCCTTCAATTTGTTAATATGGTGTATCACGTTGATTGTTTTGTGCATATTGAAGAATTCTTGCATTCCTGGAATAAACCCCACTTGATCATGGTGTATGATCCTTTTAATGTGGTGTTGGATTCTGTTTGCTAGTATTTTGTTGAGGATTTTTGCATCTATGTTCATCAGTGATACTTGCCTGTAGTTTTCTTTCTTTGTGACATCTTTCTCTGGTTTTGGTATCAGGGTGATGGTGGCCTCGTAGAATGAGCTTGGGAGTGATCCTCCCTGTGCTATATTTTGGAAGAGTTTGAGAAGGATAGGTGTTAGCTCTTCTCTAAATGTTTGATAGAATTCGCCTGTGAAGCCATCGGGTCCTGGGCTTTTGTTTGTTGGAAGATTTTTAGTCACAGTTTCAATTTCAGTGCTTCTGATTGGTCTGTTCATATTTTCTATTTCTTCCTGGTTCAGTCTCGGCAGGTTGTGGAATTCTAAGAATTTGTCCATTTCTTCCAGGTTGTCCATTTTATTGGCATAGAGTTGCTTGTAGTAATCTCTCATGATCCTTTGTCTTTCTGC
Source organism: Phocoena phocoena (assembly GCF_963924675.1). Taxonomy (NCBI): domain Eukaryota; kingdom Metazoa; phylum Chordata; class Mammalia; order Artiodactyla; family Phocoenidae; genus Phocoena; species Phocoena phocoena. The sequence continues at coordinate 22,967,234 of NC_089235.1, forward strand.
AGTGTCAGTTGTTACTTCTCCTTTTTCATTTCTAATTCTATTGATTTGAGTCTTCTCGCTTTTTTCTTGATGAGTCTGACTAATGGTTTATGAATTTTGTTTATCTTCTCAAAGAACCAGCTTTTAGTTTTATTGATCTTTACTATCTTTTCCACCATTTCTTTTTCATTTATTTCTCATCTGATCTTTATTTCTTTCCTTCTGCTAACTTTTGGGTTTTTTATTCTTCTTTCTCTAATTGCTTTAGGTGCAAGGTTAGGTTGTTTATTTGAAATGTTTCCTGTTTCTTAAGGTAGGATTGTATTGCTATAAACTTCCCTCTTAGACTACTTTCTGCATCCCATAGATTTTGGGTCATCGTGTCTCCATTGTCATTTGTTTCCAGGTATTTTTTGATTTCTTCTTTGATTTCTTCAGTGATCACTTCGATATTAAGTAGTGTATTCTTTAGCCTCCATGTGTTTGTATTTTTTAACAGATCTTTTCCTGTAATTGATATCTAGTCTCATAGCGTTGTGGTCGAAAAGATGCTTGATACAATTTCAATTTTCTTAAATTTACCAAGGTTTGATTTGTGACCCAAAATATGATCTATCCTGGAGAATGTTCCATGAGCACTTGAGAAAAATGTGTATTCTGTTGTTTTGGGATGGAATGTCCTATAAATATCAATTAAGTCCGTCTTGTTTAATGTATCATTTAAAGCTTGTGTTTCCTTATTTATTTTCATTTTGGATGATCTGTCCATGGGTGAAAGTGGGGTGTTAAAATCCCCTACTATGAATGTGTTACTGTCGATTTCCCCTTTTATGGCTGTTAGTATTTGCCTTATGTATTGAGGTGCTCCTATGTTGGGTGCATAAATATTTACCATTGTTATATCTTCTTCGTGGATCGATATTGTGTGTTATATTTTCTCTTGTACTAGTCTTTATTTTAAAGTCTATTTTATCTGATATGAGAATTGCTACTCCACCTTTCTTTTGATTTCAATTTGCATGGAATATCTTTTTCTATCCCCTCACTTTCATTCTGTATGTATCCCTAGGTCTGAAGTGGGTCTCTTGTAGACAGCATATATACGGGTCTTGTTTTTGTATCCATTCAGCCAGTCTGTGTATTTTGGTGGGAGCATTTAATCCATTTACATTTAAGGTAATTATCGATATGTATGTTCCTATTCCCATTTTCTTAATTGTTTTGGGTTTGATATTGTAGGTCTTTTCCTTCTCTTGTGTTTCTTGCCTAGAGAAGTTCCTTTAGCAGTTGTTGTAAAGCTGGCTTGGTGGTGCTGAACTATCTCAGCTTTTGCTTGTCTGTAAAGGTTTTAATTTCTCCATCAAATCTGAATGAGATCCTTGCTGGGTGGAGTAATCTTGCTTGTAGGTTTTTCTCCTTCATCACTTTAAATATGTCCTGCCACTCCCTTCTGGCTTGCAGAGTTTCTGCTGAAAGATCAGCTGTTAACCTTATGCGGATTCCCTTGTGTGTTATTTGTTCTTTTTCCCTTGCTGCTTTTAATATATTTTCTTTGTATTTAATTTTTGATAGTTTGATTAATATGTGTCTTGGTGTGTTTCTCCTTAGATTTATCCTGTAAGGGACTCTGTGCTTCCTGGTCTTGATTAACTATTTCCTTTCCCATATTAGGGAAGTTTTCAACTATATTCTCTTCAAATATTTTCTCAGTCCCTTTCTTTTTCTCTTCTTCTTCTGGGACCCCTATAATTCGAATATTGGTGCATTTAATGTTGTCCCAGAAGTCTCTGTGACTGTCCTCAGTTCTTTTCACTCTTTTTTCTTTATTCTGCTCTGCAGTAGTTATTTCCACTATTTTGTCTTCCAGGTCACTTAACCATTCTTCTGCCTCGGTTATTCTGCTATTGATCCCTTCTGGAGTATTTTTAATTTCATTTATTGTGTTGTTCATTGTTGCTTGTTTCCTCCTTAGTTCTTCTAGTTCCTTGTTAAATGTTTCTTGCCTTTTCTCTATTCTATTTCCAAGATTTTGGATCATCTTTACTATCATTATTCTGAATTCTTTTTCAGCTAGACTGCCTCTTTCCTCTTCATTTGTTAGGTCTGGTGGGTGTTTACTTTGCTCGTTCATCTGCTGTGTGTTTTTGTGCCTTCTCACTTTGCTTATCTTACTGTGCTTGGGGTCTCCTTTTTGCAGGCTGCACGTTCGTAGTTCCCATTGTTTTTTGGTGTCTGTCTCCAGTGGCTAAAGTTGGTTCAGTGGTTTACATAGGTTTCCTGGTGGAGGGGACTAGTGCCTGTGTTCTGGTGGATGAGGCTAGATCTTGTCTTTCTGGTGGGCAGGTCCACGTCTGGTGGTGTTTTGGGGTGTCTGTGGCCTTATGATTTTAGGCAGCCTCTCTGCTAATGGGTGGGGTTGTGTTCCTCTTTTGCTAGTTGTTTGGCATAGGGTGTCCAGCACTGTAGCTTGCTGGTCGTTAAGTGAAGCTGGGTCTTGGTGTTGAGATGGAGATCTCTGGGAGATTTTCACCATTTGATATTATGTGGAGCTTGGAGGTCTCTTGTGGACCAGTGTCCTGAAGTTGGCTGTCCCACCTCAGAGGCACAGCATTGACTCCTGGCTGGAGCACCAAGAGCTTTTCATCCACACGGCTCAGAATAAAAGGGAGAAAAAGTAGGAAGGAAGGAAGGAAGGAAGGAAGGAAGAAAGAAAGAAAGAAAGAAAGAAAGAAAGAAAGAAAGAAAGAAAGGAAGAAAGAAAGAGAAAGAAAGAAAGAAATAGGATAAAATAAAGATAAAATAAAGTTATTAAAATAAAAAATAATTATTAAGAAAAAAAATTTTTAAGTAAAATAAAACAAAAGGACAGAACCCTAGGACAAATGGTGAAAGCAAAGCTATACAGACAAAATCTCACACAGAAGCATACACATACACACTCACAAAATGAGGAAATGGAAAAAAATAATATATCTTGCTCTCAAAGTCCACCTCCTCAATTTGGGATGATTCGTTGTCTATCCAGGCATTCCACAGATGCAGGGTACATCAAGCTGCTTGTGGAGTTTTAATCCGCTGCTCCTGAGGCTGCTGGAAGAGATTTCCCTTTCTCTTCTTTTTTCGCACAGCTCCCGGGGTCCAGCTTTGGTTTGGCCTCGCCTCTGCGTGTAGGTCGCCAGAGGGCGTCTGTTCTTTGCTCAGACAGGACGGGGTTAAAGGAGCAGGTGACTCGGGGTCTCTGGCTCACTCAGTCCGGGGGGTAGGGAGGGGCACAGAGAGCGGGGCGAGCCTGCGGCAGCAGAGGCCATTGTGACATTGCACCAGCCTGAGGCGCGCCGTGCATTCTCCCGGGGAAGTTGTCCCTGGATCACAGGACCCTGGCAGTGGCAGGCTACACAGGCTCCCCGGAAGGGGGGTGTAGATAGTGACCTGTGCTCGCACGCAGGCTTCTTGGTGGCGGCAGCAGCAGCAGCCTTAGCGTGTCATGCCCATCTCTGTGGTCCGCACTGATAGCTGCGGCTTGCGCCCGTCTCTGGAGCTCCTTTAAGTGGCGCTCTGAATCCCCTCTCCTCACGCACCAGGAAACAAAGAGGCAAGAGAAAGTCTCTTGCCTCTTCGGCAGGTCCAGACCTTTTCCCAGACTCCCTCTCGGCTAGTCGTGGTGCACTAAGCCCCTGCAGGTTGTGTTCACGCCGCCAACCCCAGTCCTCTTCCGGAGCTCCGACCGAAGCCCGAACCTCAGCTCCCAGCCCCGACCGCCCCGGCAGGTGAGCAGACAAGCCTCTCGGGCTGGTGAGTGCCAGTCGGCACTGATCCTGCGTGCGGGAATCTCTCCGCTTTGCCCTCCGCATCCCTGTTGCTGTGCTCTCTGATGAAGCACCGAAGATTTCCCCCTCCGCCAGCCGCAGTCTCCGCCCACTAAGGGGCTTCTAATGTGTGGAAACCTTTCCTCCTTCACAGCTCCCTCCCACTGGTGCGGGTCCCGTTCCTATTCTTTTGTCTCTGTTTTTTCTTTTGCCCTACCCAGGTACGTGGGAAGTTTCTTGCCTTTTGGGAGGTCTGAGGTCTTCTGCCAGCGTTCAGTAGGTGTTCTGTAGGAGTTGTTCCACGTGTAGATGTATTTCTGGTGTATCTGTGGGGAGGAAGGTGATCTCTGCATCTTACTCTTCCACCATCTTCCTCAACCGCTAATAATCTAATTTTAATTTAATTATCTCTGTAAAGACTCTATCTCCACAGAAGGTCACATTCTGATGTACTAGGTTAGGACTTTAACACATGAATTTTGAGAAGCCTGTCCAACCCATAACAACTACTTACATTTCTATCACAGTACTTCTCTTATTGTGTAATAGTAGTTTACTTGTCTTTCTTCACAATTAGACTTTAAGATAATTTGAACACAGACTAGTCATTCAGTAAATATCATGGATACAAGTGAATATATTCTCTGAAGAAAAATCACAGATCTTAACACCCAGCTTTAGCCTTTCCTACAGTGCTTCTTAAAAATAAGCAGACAGCCTCCTGCTTCAAAACTCCATCCAAACCTAAGCACCCCTTTTCTAGGCTTTTCCTACCTTTTACCATGTTGTAGTGAATTTATGAATGAGTGAATCTGAGGTCCTTGTGAACACTGAAAGGGCAGGGCCCTGAGTTAATATTCATCTTTATACTCCCAGTATCTGTTGCCATGTTTGGAGCATAATAAATGTTCAATGTTTATTGAACTGACAGAAACCAACAGAATTATGACCCAGACCAAAGAAGTAAAGACAAAAATCATTTCCACATGAATATCTTTGGAATGGCTGCAACCTCCTTGACTCCAGGACGCAAAGATTTTTCACTGTTGTCCATTTAATCAGCTTAACCTTCACACTCTAGCTGCCTCCTATCACTGTGTCCCATGAGAAGTGGAAGTCAAGTTACATTCAAAGCAAAGTGAAATTATTTAAGGTCTGGTCCCTGTTGTCAGTTCCCAGGAAAAGAAACAGTGTCACATTTCACTATCTGTATGGTACAACAACAATAAAATAAATAATTCCCTTACTTTGGATCCTAAGGCTGCAGTGGCATAGGATTTTTGTGGGAAGATGCGTTTGTAAGAGAATTTGGCAACACAGAAAGTGCTGCAATCCACAGTTTTAATGACATCTTGGCATCTTCTAAATTCCCATTCCAGATGTTCCAGTAGGGGGGTGGTGAGGGTGTCTTCCAGCAGTGGACATTTTTTGCCTTGGAAATTCAGCAAACACCATAGCAGTGTGTAGTTTATCCTCATCTCCAGATAGATATGCTAAAATGAATGCTTCACTTGGCACAAATTTGAGGACGCTCATTATACTAGGAGAAATCATGCATCACAATAAAAGGAAATGTCAGATTTCACTTAATATCGACAACTTGCCTTAAGATATATTTTTATCCTAGACTCCTTCTGTGAAGCCTGCAGTCTTGAGAGAGTAAACGAACAAAGAAATAAGAGTATAGATACATACCAGGCAATAAAACCTTACGTAAAATATCAGAGACACTTTAGCACTTTATAGAAGCTAAAGCAGCTTGGGCATCCCCCCGTATGTGGATAAAATGTGTGCTGAATCCTGAACAGTCTTTCAATTTGCTATTGAATGATAGAGTTTTGTTTTTCTTTTTCTTTTCTTTTCAGTAAAATTTAACAACCTATTGTGACATTAAAATTGTTCTCTTCACAATTTCTATGGTGCCATCCTTGATTTTATGCTATAGGATCTCCTTATGGTTGATTTTGTAATTTAAAATTAAAAACTTCCTTTCAACTAAGCCTTAATGGAGACAGTTTCAAGTCTTGCCTAACTTTGAATATGGCTCTTTAGGAGGTCTCAGGAGATTTTGCCCCAAGACATTCTCTCCAGATGTGTCTCTGCAGTTTAGGATTACATTTATGCATGCTTATATTCATATTTGAGGCAACCAATAACTCAGTAATGTTTTTACTGATCTTACTTTTAAAAAGGAGAGCTTAATTGGCAGAAAGAGATTGGTTCTGTCTGGGTGTATTTGATAAGGTAGCCCCTTAGGAAAGATCATTAGGCCCTAATTGGAAAAAGGAATAGGTCTTATCGCTGTCCCCTTAAGCTGTTTCTGCTTATCTTATCATGCGGGTGGTGGTGGAGCTCTGTGTTTAGGCATAAGGTTGACCTGGATTTCATGGAATCATATGCGGTCTGGGGGACCAATAAGAGACTGTTGCTAGGGAGACATTGCAATGTACTCTAATTAAATCAGAGTTGACATAAATGTTTTAAAAAGAGGAGGAGAGGAAATTCTATTTGTGTATTTCTATCACTCTCTCTACCTCCTTTCCTCTCTCCCTTTCTCTCCCTCCCTCTCATGCTATTAGATTTAGGTAGTCTATGTGTTTCTGATTGTAGTACTATTATTTTTACCTCTTATTTACCTAGAACTGTTTTTTTTTGGTTTGTTTTTTTCCCTGTCTGTCTTACATTCATAAGTCACACTTTTCATTCTGTTGCTGAAAGCTCGGCCCCTGTGCACCGGTGTAGAATCGAATCTCAGAGACAGAGTTTTGGTTGAAGTAGAAAAGAAAAGAATAGCTTTATTGCTTTGCCAGGCAAAGGGGGACACAGTGGGTTCCTGCCCCAAAAAACTATGTGTCCCCACCTGAGAGGATTTAATGAGGAGTTGTATAGCAATGTTCAAGGGCGGGGCTCCTGATAAGATTAGGGTGTGTGCGGGGCCTTCACTCCTCTCATCTGGTCTCAGGTAATTTTCTTGATGAGCTTCCCTGGTTCCTTTAATGTAGGCTCAGATGGTCCTTCTTTGGTATAAAGAATGATGACATCTTAAAGAGCTTAAAGACATTGTTATGTGTATCCCTTGAGGTGGAACAAAGACCCAGTCCCAAGGCTACATTATTGTTTCCTAGCTGCCGCTCCCCCATCCCTGCATCTCCTCCGTTCCCTATTGGTTAGAATCTGCCCTTTCAAACTTAGGGCAAGTCATGTTGTTCAGAGTCTGTTTCCTACAAGAAACGAGGGACAGAAAGGCTTCCATGCCCAGGAGCCACAAAGGATCCTGCTGGGTTTTAATGCTAGCTACTTTATCACCTTCTACCAACAAAATCACTATCTCTCAATCCATCATGGATAAACTGCTAGTGATTCTGTTAGTCATAAATCTAAAATCATAAAAATATTTCATCAAATATCAAGGGTTCAAGGTGATAGGAATAAAGTGCTCTACGTCAAGGCAGCAGTCTTCGGAAAAAGTCTGGACAGGATCCCAGAAACTGAAATGTCTGATAGTATGTCTATCCACAGGGTAACTCACTTGTGCAGAATTCTACTTAATAGGAATCAACAGAAACTCCTAAAATATGCCAAGTTATACAAAATCCTCAAAATAATACAATGCCTGTGGCTCAATGATTATTTATTGACTATAAATGAATAGGAACTTAGTCTTTGCCCTTCAGGAAAAATAATATAGTATGGGTCCTTTAAGCAGTTCAAGAATGAGTTAGATGAATCATAAATTTATGAAAACCTCAATGGTTAGAGAAAATTCATGCTCATGCCCAACCACAATCCCTCATATACTCACAAATCCTATATCCCATTAAGAGATTATCTCCCTATTCCTACTGTGAATGATGTTGAATCTTTAATTAAGCTAAATATTAAAAGATGAATTCTTTGTTGAATTTTGACATGCTTAAAATTTTTTCCATGATACAGAAGAAACTCTGTGTCATTTACCCTAATTTCTTGTCTGTGCTTTGACTAATGTTTTAATACATTGCTATGCATTTGTAGTAACAGATCAGATAATCCAAAAAAATTAAAAATGAATTCTCAGTTTTATTAATAATCACTTTAAATTAACTCTCTTTCTAAGCCAAGAGACTGGAGCAACATAAATAAAGCTGTTTATTGCTGATGATAAGGCCAAATTAGTTCTGTCCACTATTCCACTATGTTGATAGGTGCCTTTGTCTTTCCAACAAATGATTCTGATCCCTGAGCACAGTTAGTAAGAGTTACTGATGTGGCTGCCCCTCTTTGAGCCAAGGCCTGGGATGGACTCATTCTTAATCCCATTGAAACCATTTTCTCATTTTTTTGTGGGTCCTAGCTCCTGTGGACTCAGGGTGTATAAGCCTGGCTCCTGGCTATGAACGGAAGGACAGATCAGGCACTGATATGCAGCCTGACTTCCTTTGATTTCAGAGTTGGTATTCACAATGTAAGAGCAAAAAGTCTCGAGAAAAAACACAGTTTAGGGCTTTATAAAAAATTTTTATTGGAGTATAGTGGATTTACAATGTTGTGCTAGTTTCAGGATAGCAAAGTGAATCAGTTTTACATATACATATATCCACTATCCACTATTTTTTTTAGGGTTTTTTCCCATATAGGTCATTATAGAGTATTGAGTAGAGTTCCCTGTGCTATACAGTAGGTCCTTATTAGTTATCTATTTTATATATAGCAGTACCACAATCATAGTGGGGAACTTTAACACCCCACTTTCACCAATGGAAGGATCATCCAAAATGAAAATAAATAAGGAAACACAAGCTTTAAATGACACATTAAACAAGATGAAATTAATTGATATTTATAGGACATTCCATTCAAAAACAACAGAATACACTTTCTTCTCAAGTGCTCATGGAACATTCTCCAGAATAGATCATATCTTGGGTCACAAATCAAGCCTTGGTAAATTTCAGAACATTGAAATTGTGTCAAGTATCTTTTCTGAACACAATGCTATGAGACTAGAAATCAATTACAGGAAAAAAACTGTAAAAAATACAAACACATGAAGGCTAAACAATACACTACTTAAGAATCAAGAGATCACTGAAGAAATCAAAAAGGAAATCGAAAAATACCTAGAAACAGATGACAATGAAAACACAACCACCCAAAAACTCTGGGATGCAGCAAAACCAGTTCTAAGAGGGAAGTTTATAGCAATAATCCTACCTCAAGGAACAAGAAACATCTCAAACAACCTAATCTTACACCTAAAGCAATTAGAGAAAGAAGAGCAAGGAAACCCCAAAGTTAGCAGAAGGAAATAAATCATAAAGATCTGATCAGAAATAAATGAAAAAGAAATGAAGAAAACAATAGCAAAGATCAACAAAACTAAAGGCTGTTTCTTTGAGAAGATAAACAAAATTGATAAACCATTAGCCAGATTCATCAAGATAAAAAGGGAGAAGACTCAAATCAATAGAATTAGAAATGAAAAAGAAGTAACAACTGACATTGCAGAAATAAAAAGGATCATGAGAGATTACTACAAGTAACTATATGCCAGTAAAATGGACAACCTGGAAGAAATGGACAAATTCTTAGAAAAGCACAACCGTCCAAGACTGAACCAGGAAGAAATAGAAAATATAAAAAGACCATTCATTAGCACTGAAATTGAGACTGTGATTAAAAATCTTCCAACAAACAAAAGCCCAGGACCAGAAGGCTTCACAGGTGAATTCTATCAAACATTTAGAGAAGAGCTAACACCTATCCTTCTCAAACTCTTCTAAAATATAGCAGAAGGAAGAATACTCCCAAACTCATTCTATGAGGCCACCAACACCCTGATACCAAAACCAGAAAAAAATGTTACAAAAAGAGGAAACTACAGGACAATATCACTGATGATCATAGATTCAAAAATCCTCAACAAAATACTAGCAAACAGAATCCAACAGCACATTAAAAGGATAATACACCATGTCAAAGTGGGGTTTATCCCAGTAATGCAAGTATTCTTCAATATACACAAATCAATCAATGTGATACACCATATTATCAAATTGAAGGATACAAGCCATATGATCATCTCAACAGATGCAGAAAACGCTTTTGACAAAATTCAATACCTATTTATGATAAAAATCTCTCCAGAAAGTCAGCACAGAGGGAACTTACCTCAACATAATTAAGGCCATATATGACAAACCCCCAGCCAACATTTTTCTCAATTGTGGAAAACTGAAACCATTTCCTCAAAAAAAGGAGCAAGACAAGTTTGTCTACTCTCATCACTATTATTCAACATAGTTTTGGAAGGTTTAGCCACAGCAATCAAAGAAGAAAAAGAAATAAAAGGAATCCAAATAGGAAAATAAGTAAAACTGTCACTGTTTGCAGATGACATGATACTATACATAGAGAATCCTAAATATGCTACCAGAAAACTACTAGAGTTAATCATTGAATTTGGTAAAGCAGCAGGATACAAAATTAATGCACAGAAATCTCTTGCATTCCTATACACTAATGAGGAAAAATCTGAAACACTCCCGTTTACCATTGCAACAACAAAAAAATAAAATACCTAGGAATAAACCCACCTAATGAGAAAAAAGACCTGTATGCAGAAAACTATAAGACGCTGATGAAAGTAATTAAAGATGATACAAATAGATAGAGAGATTACCATGTTCCTGGATTGGAAGAATCAACATTATGAAAATGACTGCACTACCCAAAGCAATCTACAGATTCAATGCAACCCCTATCAAACGACCAATGGCATTTTTCACAGAACTAGAACAAAAAATTTCACAGTTTGTATGGAAACACAAAAGACCCTGAGTAGCCAAAGCAATCTTGAGAAAGAAAGATGGAGCTGGAGGAATCAGGCTCCCTGACTTCAGACTATACTACAAAGGTACAGTAATCAAGACAGTATGGTACTGGCACAAAAACAGAAATATAGATCAATGGAACAGGATAGAAAGCCCAGAGATAAACCCACACACATATGTTCACCCTATCTTTGATAAAGGAGGCAAGAATATACAATGGAGAAAAGGCAACCTGTTCAATAAGTGGTGCTGGGAAAACTGGAAAGCTACATGTAAAAGAATGCAATTAGAACACTCCATAACACCATACACAAAAATCAACTCAAAATGGATTAATGACTAAAATGTAAGAATAGACTCTATAAAACTCTTAGTGGAAAACTTAGGCAGAACACTCTATGATATAAATCACAGCAAGATCCTTTTTGTCCCACCTCCTAGAGGAATGGAAATAAAAACAAAAATAAACAAATGGGACCTAATGAAACTTAAAAGCTTTTGCACAGAAAAGGAAACCATAAACAAGACAAAAAGACAACCCTCAGAATGGGAGAATATATTTTCAAACCAAGCAACTGACAAAGGATTAACCTCCAAAGTATACAAGCAGCTCATGCAGCTCAATATCAAAAAAACAAGCAGCCCAATCCAAAAGTGGGCAAAACATCTAAATAGACATTTCTCCAAAGAAGATATGTAGATTGCAAACAAATGAAAGGATGCTCAGCATCACTAATCATTAGAGAAATGCAAATCAAAAGTACAATTAGGTATCACCTCACACCGGTCAGAATGGTCCTCATCAAAAAATCTGCAAACAATAATGCTGGAGAGGGTGTGGAGAAAAAACCCTCTTGCACTGTTGGTGGGAATGTAAATTGATACAGCCACTATGGAGAACAATATGGAGGTTCCTTAAAAAACTAAAAATAGAACTACCATATGACCCAGAAGTCCCACTACCTGGCATATACCCTGAGAAAACCATAATTCAAAAAATTCATGTACCACGATATTCACTGCAACACTATTTACAATAGCCAGGATATGGAAGCAACCTAAGTATCCATTGACAGATGAATGGATAAAGAAGATGTGGCACATATATACAATGGAACATTACTCAGCCATAATAAGAAACCAAATTGAGTTATTTGTGGTGAGGTGGATGGACCTAGAGTCTGTCATACAGAGTGAATGAATTAAAAGAGAAAGAGGAAAACAAATACCATATGCTACCACATATATATGGAATCTAAAAAAAAAGATTCTGAAGAACATAGGGGGAGAAGAGGAATAAAGACACAGACGTAGAAATGGACTTAGGAACATGGGGAGGGGGAAGGGTAACCTGAGATGAAGTGAGAGAGTGGCACTGATATATATACATTACCAAATGTAAAATAGATAGTTAGTGGGAAGTATTCACATAGCACAGGGAGATCAGCTCCGTGCTTTGTGACCACCTGGAGGGGTGGGATAGGGAGGGTAGGAGGGAGACGCAAGTGGGAGGCGATATGGGGTATATGTATAGTTATAGCTGATTCACTTTGTTATACAGCAGAAACTAACTCAACTTTGTAAAACAATTATACTCCAATAAAGATGCTAATATATATATATATATACTTTGCCACAGATATAATTTAATTAACTTGCTATTTTGCTATCTTGCATTCACTGTTCATTCCCGTCATATTTATATGATAAGTATGGACATCTTTGTCTTTGGGAATTATGTTCTCTGAGTTAGCATTATGGAAATGCAGAGAGTGACCCTGCCTTGGTTTATTGGGTCATGTCAAAGATTGAAAGGTCCCAGATGGCTGCACGATCTTGCAGTATGCAGGTTTGTTGCTCGGAGACCATATTGATCTTTTCCAGCCTCTTTGCAGATGGCCTCCATCTACTTTCTGGTGATTGATTATAGTCATTTACAGCATTAAGTGGTTAGAAGCTTTACCTTGTCTTCAATATTTATAAAGTTAAAAATCTAATCATTTGAGCTTAAAATGCTTTATGGAATTTCTTTTTTTTGCCGATAGCAACCTATCACTTGGAACGTCTGCTCGTTTAGTCTGGCCAATTTTGAATATGGTTAAACACACATATATTTTCCTACTTTAATATAAGTACAATGTAATTATCAAAACCAGCTGGTTTGTATTAACCAAAGTCACTTTGCTTCTTTTTTGACATGTCTGCCTCGTCCACCTCTTTGTCTTCAGAAAGCTTCAACTAGAATGGCCTCTCTCAAGATGATTCTGTTTCAAACATTAACACGGTTCCACTTGTGGAAAATAACAGAAGACTTAATAGTACCTCAGTGCTTTGATGTCTGGTCCCTAAAGGTCAAGTTGGACAGTGCAGTCAATAACTGGATAGCTAGTCCAATGAGGACACTGTCTCCTCTCCCTCTCTCATAGTCCTGGTGGAGGAGTTCACTAAATTAGTATGCTGCTGTAGTCAGTCAAGTGGAAGCCGAGACACAATTCATGTTTTCTGATTACAGCGCTCCATGATGAAATACCTGTTATAAATATAGTTCTGTCTAATATTTTAAAGTAGATTAAAAGAATCAGATGGAGGCAGACTTGAAAAGGCCAGCTTTTTATTAGATCTGTGAAAGATTCCATTTAAGTGGATACTTCAGCAATACTTTGCTTCGCTTGCCATGTCTGAGAGAGGGGGACTTTTAAGACCCTAGTGAACCTTGACTTCTCCTAGGTTTCCAGGAGAAATGGAGATGTGATGGGAGTTTTCATAAAAAATAATGGTAATAGATACCAGGTGCTTATTTTGTGCCATTGATCTCAGAGACAGATAGGTACAGGGCAGCGCAGGGGATGGGGGGGCTCTTACTTTTCTTATCCATCATAATGACCTTTTTAGGTAGGTATTATTATTTTAAATAAGATGAGTATATTTGTTATCAAACCAAATGTGGGTCTACTCACCCCCACGCAGTAAATTCAATCCACTGATACTGGGTTGTGGTGAAGGAAAGTGCCACATTTATTGCAGGGCGCCATGCATGGAGTCCAGGCAGCTAGGGATCAAAAAACCCGAATTCCCTGATGGCTTTTGGGGAAAGGTTTTTAAGAGAGGGTGAGGGAGGGGGTTTGTGAGGTGTGTGATCAGCTCGTGGACCTTCTTCTGATTGTTTGGTGGTGAGATAATCTGGAGTCAACGTCATCAACCTTCTGGTTCCAACCAGTCTGAGGTATACATGCTTGTGGGCAAAATAGAGTTAACTTCTTCTACCTGGTAGGGGTTTCAGTATCTGCAAAACAGCTCAGAACCAGAATATTATCTATAGCCTTTGAGGAGGAACTAAAGCCTTGACTTTAATGGCCAAACAATTATTATTTTATATTGCTTGAGTGTTTTGCTTCATTCCTGCATTTTCTCATTTCTCTGATTAAATTTATTATTTGGAACTCGGGGAAGGCCTAGGAGGCTAAAGTTTTTCTACAACAAGAGGCAGGCAGAGGACATGGGGGTCCTATTAAAAATGAGAAGGACCCTGTCAGGCTCCTGAGCATGGAAGCCTTTCTGTGTCTCCCTTTTCTTGTTTGTAGGAAATATGCTTCAGCCTCTTTGAGTTCCTTCCCTGAGTTCCAAAGGGCAGGTTCAGACAGTTGCTAATCAGGGAAGGGAGGGGATGCAGAGACAAAGGAGGAGCAGTCAAAAAACAATAGTGGGTCTTCCCCACAGTTGTTGGCACAGTGGTTGAGAGTCCGCCTGCCGATGCAGGGGACACGGGTTCGTGCCCGGGTCTGGGAAGATCCCACATGCCGTGGAGCGGCTGGGCCCGTGAGCCATGGCCGCTGAGCCTGCGCGTCCGGAGCCTGTGCTCCGCAACGGGAGAGGCCACAACAGTGAGAGGCCCGTGTACTGCCAAAAAAAAAAAAAAAAAACTTAGTGGAGTCTTGGGGCAGGGTCCTAGTTCCGCCTCAAGATATGCACATAACAATATCTCTGAGCTCTTCTGCAGAACGAAAACCCCCAACAAATGGAAGATGTTAGCTACTTGATGCATTCTTCAATCCAGAGAGAAGGTCACAGTTTGATAACCTGGAGAACCACAAAAGTGCATCAGGAGACCACCTGAGACCAGATTAAAGGAGTGCTGGGCCTGCACACACCCTGATCCTTATCAGCAACTCCACCCTTGAACCATTGCTATAAAACTCCTACCAAATCCCCCTGGAGTTGGGACACACAGTATTTGAGGGCACTAGCCTGCTGTGTCCCCCATTGCCTGGTGAAGCAATAAAGCTATTCTTTTCTATTTCACCCAAAACTCTGTCTCCAAGATTCGATTCAGCACGGGTGTTCAGAGGCCGAGTTGTCAGCACCACTATCCCGGTAAGGCCCCATTATGTTTCTGCTTGGTTACATATTGAGGCACACACCTTTCAAATGATTTGCTAAGGTCTATGCAGCTAAGAAGCAGTTGATTGAGCCAGGATCAAACCCAGGCCGTTTGAAGGCAGAGCCAGAGCTCCTAACCACCACCATCACACTGTACCTTGCAGGAATGGTGACTCATGTCTGTCTGGACCTGATCCAAGAGCAAAACATCTTTTTAGCAAAGCTCCTGTGTAATCATCAGAGAACTTAAGCGACTCTCATCACTCCACTCACCTCATCATCAG
The DNA here is from genome assembly GCF_963924675.1 of Phocoena phocoena. Classification (NCBI taxonomy): domain Eukaryota; kingdom Metazoa; phylum Chordata; class Mammalia; order Artiodactyla; family Phocoenidae; genus Phocoena; species Phocoena phocoena. The sequence continues at coordinate 22,982,492 of NC_089235.1, forward strand.
CCCCTTGATGCTTTGCTGACAGCAGCCTCCATCGAATATTTTGCTAACCCAAAATATGGGTCTGAGGACTTAGTCAGGGCAGCAGCAATAAGCCTCCCAATGGAGAGGCTGGAATAGGTTTCCAAACCGTGACTGTAGAGCAGGCTTGTCATTCCCTCTCCTGTATGAACAGTGATCATGCGGTCTTATGTTTCCACGTTCCCATTCATTTATACATTTTAATTCAGTTACAGTCACCTCACCTTCCTAGATGCCCCTAATCTTCTCCCATGAAAAATATAGAGATGATTAATATCTTTAAGGCACTAAGAGAGATGCTGGGAATTAGACAGTATCCAGTATTGGAGATTGGGCCACAGGGAGCACATTCCTATGGATTTAGTTCTCTTTCAAATTCTGTCAGTGTAATTTTTACTCCATAAAAGCTAACTCAGGTGTGCTTCAAGCCAATGATTTTATTCTTTTATTGTCTTCTGAAAACAAAACCCAAACTGACTTTCTCAATGAAGGAAACTTATTATCTCATATAACTGGAAAGTCCAGGCATAAATTTAATATTAGGCCAGACTTAATCCAGGAATTCAAACAATACCATAAGGTATTTGTTTCTCTCCGTCTCTTGGTTTAGCCTTCTGCTGGTTGGGTTTATCCTCAGGCTACCTATGATGGTCCCTGGCACTTCATGGCTTACTTCTTTCTGCCAGTAGTTCCAAGGGAAAAGGCATCCATCAAAGTCCTGGGATTCATTGGAATCAAATCAATTTGGGAGACATGTATATTCCTGCACCAATCATTGTTGGAACAGGATAATTGGAATTATGCTAATGGATCAATAATGTGTCAGTGATCAAACTAATCCTCCTGATATATCCCTGAAATCAGGAATGGTGCCATTTCTGAATCATACAGACCAAGAATGGGCAAATAACAGATAACACGGAATACTGAGAAAGAGTGTCAAATATCAATTGTATTTACTTGCAACTGAATACAGTTTCTGTGAAAAGTCATATTAAAGTTGTAGAATATGTAAGCAATGACTATCACCTCTTCTGTAAAACCAGTCTTGACCACTGAGGGAAATGACCATTTCATCCTCTGTGCCCCTACAGTTCTGTCCCCCCATCATATCATCACAACCCTAAATGAGCTAAATCACTTGATAATATATATAGTTGTCCCCCCTTATTCATGGGGGATATGTGTCAATATCCCCAGTGGATACCTGAAACTGCAGATAGTACCAAACTCTATATATATTATGTTTTTTTTCCTATCCATACATACCTATCATAAAGTTTAATAAATTAGGCACGGTAAGAGAATATCCAAATTACCAACATCACTACTCTTGTGCTGTGGAGCCATTAAGTAATACAAGGCTTACTTGAACACAAGCCTTGCTGAAATACCATGACAGTCAATCTGATAACCCAGCCAGCTACTAAGTGACTAAAGGGTTGGATATGCTGGACAAAGGGATGAATTATATCCCTGGATGGGACAGAGGGGGGATGGTTCAAGACTTCATCACTATACTCAGAATGGCATGCAATTAAAAACTTACAAATTGTTTGTTTCTGGAATTTTCCATGTGATATTTTTGGAACTTGATAGACCTTGGGTAACTGAAACTGTGGGAAATGAAACCTCGGATAAGGGAGGGGGCTAATGAATATCTCCCCACCCATGGCTACCTCTTCCATGAGGGTAAAGTAGATATCATTTGTGTGTCTCCATTGATTTCATAATGTCTGACAAATAGTAGGACTCCTAATAAATATTTATTTCTTGAATAAATTATCTCCATTTCTAATCATATAATAAGCAACAATGTTAAAAGACATCAGATTACATTATAGAACGAACTCAGACTACCAGTTAGCTTAAGACTCTAAAATCAATATCACTGTCTCCTCTCCTCTTCCCCAAATACTCCAAATGGAGCTGGTCTTTGTTCAAAAGTTTTACATATTATAGAGATTAAGTGACCCATAAGAAGAGAAACATATAGAAATAGAAAGAGTAGTAAAAAACCTGGACCTTAGCAACTAATTTGGGATTTTGGTGACACTGCTTAAAATCAACATTGAAGAGTTTATCAAAAATACAGGTTGCTGGACAATCGTTGCATCTATAGAATCTTATCAGTTGGCCCAATCAAACTGCTTAATTCCTTCAAGGTATTATATTTTATTTTAGGAGCTAAAAGCTGTGTCAGAAAGAACATTGGACAGAGATTTTAAAAAGCTAGGGTCCAGTCTTAAATACTGCACTTGATGGGTATATGATCTTGAGCAAATCAGTTAATGCCCTTTTACTTTAGGTTCTTCATGAATAAAAAGAAAAAAGGGGACCATGACATCCTTAAACTCCGTTCTAGCTCAAATAACTCATAATCTTGCCATAGATCAAGGGTATACTACGTGTTCAGTAAACACTTATGTAGAGAAAAGAGAAAAGAGAATATTGTTTAAAATAAACTTTTTATTTTTGAATAATTTTAAATTTACAGAAAAGTTGCAAATTTAGTACAGAGAGCTCCCATTCGTCCTATACCTAGTTTCCACTATTATTATTATCTTATGTTAGTATTGATATATTTATTACAACTGAGTGAACATTGATACTTTTTTACTAACTAAAGTTCATTCTTCATTTAGATTTCCTTAGTATTAACCTAATGTCCTTTTTCTTTTTTGGGATCCCTTAGGCTCCTCTTGGCTACGATAGTTTCTCACACTGTCTGTTTTGATGACTTTGAGAATTTTGAAAAATACTGGTCTAGTATTTTTTAAAATGTCTCTCAATTGAGATTTGTCTGCTGGTTTTCATATGAGTTCTGGGGATGAAGACCACAGAAGTGAATGTGCCATTCTCATTACATCAAATGGAGGCTACATATTATCATGACTGTTGATGGTGACCTTGATCACCTGGCTGAAGTAATGAGACTTGAGCCTTTTTTATTGAAAAATTATTTTGTGCCTTCTGTGTGTCAGCTACTATGCTAGCTGTTGAGCAAATAAAGATGATCCTTGCCCTCATTGAATGTACAGCTGAATAGGGAAACTTAACCAAATAACTTCACAATTAATTGTGTATATATCTATATCTACATCTACATCTACATCATCTATATCCATATCTAAAACAGGGACACCTAATTTAAACTGATGGGTCAAGAAAGACCTCTCCAGGAAGTGATGTTAAAATGGAAATATAAATCATGAGTAGGAGAAGACTAGACAAAGAGATTTGCAAAGAGAGTTTAAGACAGAGAAAATTGTTTATCTGAACACCCTGCTGAGCTGCTTGGAAGAGAGAGAGAATGAGAGAAAGAGAGAGAGAGAGACAGAGAGAGAGAGGCAGGAAATGACCTGAAATGAAAGTTGAAAGGTGACAAAGTTGATAAAGTTGAAAGCCTTAGCCTTTCTCTGAGCTTGATTAAAATTTGGACAGTTTCTTTTCCGACTACACATCCCTGACCTCCCTTTTCTTAGAACATTTACTTAAGAATACTTGGAATTGTAAATTCTTTCTCTGATCCTTTGAATTGTAAATCACTTCACAACCCAGATATGTCTTTCTCAAGGACACTGGGAACCATTCTTTTGAACTGTAATCATTGAAGGAGATAGCACCCTTGTCTCCCATTCTCTGTAGGAAGCTAGGTGCTTAATTTCAAAAAGGCAAAATTAGCAAACATAGCTAGACTTAGTCACATTGACCAGTCTCCCCACTAATGTCCTTCTGTACTTTTCCATTAGCTCACCCCACAAATTATCCCCTGCCTTTTGTTTCAGCAGAGTTTAATCCCTCTCTCTTATTGCAATAGTCTTGCATAAAATTTTCCTTGCCTGTATTTAACTGGTCTGGTGTAAACCAAGAATACTTAGAAAAGGTGAAAAATGTTGTTTAAAAAATTGATTTAAAGGTAACAGAGAGTTAGAAAGTCCATGAGGACTTGAGGGGCCAAGATCTCAAAAGAAAAGGGGACCCAACAACAGGTAACACTTTTGTCTGCAAACCATTTGACTAATCTAGAATGGTGACTGAATGGCTGAGAAATTGAGTAGAACTTTCAGAAGTTTCATCTAGTGTGATTTTCCCAAGTATTTCTGTCCCTCCCTATACACACTCAAGGAACTTCTCTCTCCTCCTTTGGAATCTGGGCTGTGTCTGACTGCTTTGAACAATGGAATGCAGAAGTGATGTTCTGAAATTCTTAAGCTGCCTTACTACTTCTCTCTTGGGACACAGCCAGCACACTGTGAGGGAGCTCAAAAGCCACATGGAAATGTTACAGGAAAGAAAGGTGGGGCCAGAGAGGATGGTCACCTCCCAGGTTTCAAGTGAATCCCTGGTACGGCCACTGAGTGTGGGTTCTTGGCTTTGCTCAGGAAAGAATTCAAGAGTGAGAGCCATAGTAAAGTGAAAGAAGGTTTATTCAGGGAGATACACACTCCATAGATAGAGTGTGCATCATCTCGGAAGGTGAGAGGTACCAGGGTACGGGGTTGTCAGTTTTTATGGGGGGGGGGGGAATTTCATAGGATAATGAATGGGAGGAGTATTCCAGCTACTTTGGGGAAGGGGTGGGTATTTCCAGAATTGGGCCACCACCCAATTTTTGACCTTTTATGGTTAGCCTTGGAACTGTCATGGTGCCTGTGGATGTGTCATTTAGTTTGCTGATGTGTTACAATGAGCATATACTGAGGCTCAAGGTCTAATGAAAATCAACTCCTCTGCCATCTTGGACCTAGTTGGTTCTAACCAGTTTATGTTGTGTCCTCAGGTTATGTCATTCTTTTAAAGTTTGTGCCCTGCCCCCTTCGTATGAATGGTCACAGCTGCATTATTCATTGAAGTCCACAGGTGAAACAGCCCAAATATTTATCAACTTTAGAGTAGATAAATATATTGTGATATGTTCATACAGTGGAACACTAGAGAGAATGAAAATAATCTACTGTTGCATGCAACAATATGTATGAATTGCACAAGCATAATATTGATTTAAAATTAAGCAAATCTAATCTATGGCCTAAGATACCCTATGGGAATGTTATGACTAGAAGGTGCCTGGGGATTACTTCTGCAGCACTAGTAATATTCTATTTCTTTATCTGGGTGCTGTTTATATGGGTGTGTTTACTTTGTAACAATTCATTGAGCTGTTCTGTATATTATAACTTAATTATGTTTTTTACAAAAGAAACTTCAGATCGAACCAAAACAGATGAATGTTCCTTAGCCATAACTAATAGTTTTTACCAATACTTTAGAAGCAGGAAGAAAAGCTGGAAGTTTATGAAAGAAATTAGAAGCTCTAAATGTATGCTGCAAAATATATGTGATAGAAATTGGTTTTACTTTAAACAGTCTATTGTGTAATCTAATTTGTGTTGGTGTCAAAAATCTGTCCCCTTTCCTGGTTTATTGGTCATTTCCTTTAATCTTTTGGAGTCCATATTACCAGACAGCTTAGTTTTTTTGTTTTGTTTTGTTTTGTTTTATGGCAAGGCCTCAGCTCCCTTTCCTTGTCACTCACTGATCTCATTCTGTTTCAGTAAATCTACCAAAGCAGTTCAAGTGAAAATGCTCAGTTGTCTTATCCCTCAGCATATTTGTTTTCTAATTTACATTTCTCCATCTAGTTTATGTCTTTAAATGTCACACTCTAAACTGATGGCTTTCAATCTGAGGCATGAAGTTTCTCAGTTTTCGCAAAGGAAACAACCTTGTCTGCCTATCAAACATAAAGTATCAGAGAGAAATGTGACTGTTGGTGAAGTCATTTCAACTGGTTCAGGAAGTTTGCTCTCACTTATTCACTTAGTGCCATTAAACCTGACTGCTTCTAGCCTTCAAATGATTCTCATGGTGTTTAAAGTCTATGTGTGGATTTCATGTCTTGTGGCTAAGTTATAATAGTTGCTAAGCTATTTCCTCTCCACAGATATCTCATACAGCCCCTTCCCAATGATAATTATAATTTTTTTTTCCATCTATTCTTTTGTTGACCTTCTGGGCATATTTCTGTACCATTTGTTGCCATTTTAAAAAATTACAATGATATTCAGCTTCTTACTCTTCTGTTTTATAAAATAGCAGATTATATCACAATACGTTAAATCATGAAACTACACAGCCAAAAATGCATAACCACACAGCACCATTGATTTATTAAGAGACTTTCAGTTAGGTGTTTTATTTAGGAAGAGCTATTCAAAGCATCATTATAATAGTTTGGAAGCAATGGCACACACAATCCCTTAAAGAGATAAAATAACAAATAAATTATATCAAGAAAGAATTCTCAAACTAAGTGACCTTAAAGATTCAACTCAAAACTGCAAGTTTATAGCTGAGTCAACCAAAGTCTAGAATGGAAAATGGCTGCCTAAGGCCTTCCAGGTTGTGAGGAAGGGCAGGCTGACACTGAAAACCGGGTCTGTTCTACATCACACAACATATATATTTATAAACAAGTGCCAAAATGCAACAATAAAACCAGCTGTAAAACTCAGATGATTCTCATGATCTACCCCCCTTGACATGCACTGAAACCATTTTGCCATAGTATGATTTTTCTTAGGCAACCTCAGTTTTCTTCAACAAGTGAGATTAACTATCCTAACCTTAAAACCAGAGTGACCTTCTCAGTGCTGGATCTATCAAAACAAATGCTCTCTATAAATATTTTATATGACAACTTATTTAAAGAGCTTTGGAAATAAAGAAGTCAAATTGTTTCAAATGGAAATGCGTTAGGTAGAAATATGCCAAGATGGAAAAACTATAATATAGCCAAGAAAGAAAGGGAAAGTAGGAAAGAAAAGAAAATATAAAAGAAAAAAAGTTCAATGAATCATTGTAGAATAAAAGAAAGAAAAGAGAAAGAAAATAAAATCCAAGCAGTCCCACTGTAAAGAAATGAAGGCAGACCATCCTGTGAAATAGAGGGTCACACCAAGAAAGTCCTATTGTAGATGTCTTTCTAGGGCCAACCCTGAAATACATTTACACTATGATATATAATCTACTGACATTAGATATGATACCGCTAGAATTGCAAATAGACTTTACTAGCACTGGAAATGAATGTAAAACATTTGAAAAAATAGCCACCCCAAGGAAACATTCCTTTGTTTATGTAGAAAAGCCACACACATACCAATAAAATCTGTTTTTATTTCCAATGGTACTTTTGTTAGAAATGTTGACGGTGGGTTACTCTGTTGAAAAATATTTCAGCAAAACTATTTCCTTTCGAATGTTGAAATAATACCAAATAATTTGGGAGAAAGTACAATAGACTGGCACGTAAACAGTAAACACATCTATTACAGAACCAGAAATGTTAGCAGTGAATCTCAGATGAATTGAGATGACTAGGCACAGGAATGATCATGAATACTCTCCACATTTAGTAAACAATTCCCAAAAGATGTGTTAACATTAAGGGGACCTAAAACACTAGCATGAAGTGAAGTGGGGTAAGCAAAGGGGAATAACAATTGTTAAGCAGTGAGTTGAAGAATCAGGTCTTTAATCACAAGCTTAAAATATCAAAGATTGTTGACTTGCAAAAGATACCACTTGAAAAATAAAATATTTATTTAATAAATTATTTGGACACATATTGTAAGCAACATTTTGTTTTGTCTTTATAACTTAATGAAGGAACTGAGCCTGTGAACTACTTATTTTGGTATTATATATGCAAAAACATTGACTCTTTCCTTTGCTTTTCTTTTTCCTTTAGTGATCCAGGTAAACAAAAATAAATTAATCATAATCTTTGGTTCATAGTGCATAGTCATCCTTGGTCTGTGAACAGTCCACTTTCATTCATTCTTTTATTCATTTACTTTTCCAAATTATTTAGTTTTTTTAAAAATTGTGGTAACCATGATTTACAATTTACCATTTAAAATATTTTAATGTATATAGTTTAGTAGCATTAAGTAATTGACATTGTTTTACAACTTTCACCACAATCCTTGCACAGAACTTTTTCGTCTTGCAACACTGAAACTCTGTGTCTATGAAGAACTCCGCACTCTTCTTCCTCCGAGGTCCTGGCAACTACCATTCTTCTATTTTCTGTCTTTATGAATCTGACCTCATATGAGTGCAATCATACAGCATTTGTCTTTTTGTGATTGGCTTATTTCACTTATCACAATATCCTTAAGTTTCATCTTTGTAGCATATGTCAAAATTTCCTTCCTTTTTAAGGCTGAATAATATTCATTGTAGGTATTTATCACATTTTGCTTATCCATTCATCCAACAATGGACACATCCATTGACTGCTTCCTTCTTTTGACTACTTGATTAATGCTGCTATAAACATGGGCATGCAAGTGTCTTTTCATGTTCCTGTTTTCAGTTCTTTTGGAGATATACGCAGAAGTGGGATCATAGGATAATCCTATTTTTAATTTTTTGAGGAATTTCCATACTGTTTTCCATGGCAGCTGCACCATTTTACATTCCTACTAGGAGTGCACAAGTGTTCCATATTCTCTATGTCCTCATGGGCACTTATTTCCTGCTTTTTTGATAGTAGCCATCCTAATGGGTGTAAAGTAGTATCTCATTCCTACTTATTCATTTAATCTTAGTACTACAATAAATATCCCTAAATCTATCACTCAACCAGACCTAAAATATAACTATGCATATGCTCCTCTCTCATTTTCTGCTCTGTCTCTCCCTAATAGTAATCCAAAGTAGTTGTTTAGTATTTCTTGTTTTTATAAATGTATACAGTTCTACCTTATACTATATGACTAAACTTCTCTTACTTGAGCAATGGCTATCACTCCTGAAGAAAAAGAGAATTCAACAGACATGTCTCTCTAAGTAGGAACAGAGATAATCATGGCTACACAACCACTAAGAAGCCAGTCAAACCTGTTTATTTCTCGTGGTTACAATAAGTTGATGAAAAATTTTGTGTTAATTAGTTAATTGAATTTAAGTAATACAATTTGATGAATAGTAGCTAACTGTACCAGGCATCGCAGAATGTTCAAGGATGAATATAAATGATCTCTCCACCAATACTGTGCTTACAATGTAGTCATTTATTTATCTACTTCATAAACATGTGTTCAAAGCTGTGGGATATACAAAGAAATTTAATAGACATTAACAACCCTTCACAGCCTTGCAGGAATACAGATGTATTCTTAATCTGATGTTTTCTGTGGCAGACACAAGTTGTCATTTTACCTTTTCCCCTCTCCTTTTGAGCATGTACCTGGAATATATTTTCCAGATCATTTTATACTTACCTGTGGCCATGTGCCTAGGTTCTGGTTAGTGGATTTGAGAAGGAAATGATGCATGCCCCCTCTGAGACTGGAAACCTCACACAAACTTCCACTTACTCCACGCCCTCTCTGCTAGTCAAGGACACTGAAGTCCTAAGGGATGGTGGAAACACAAGTTGGAGGAAGCCTCCATTCCTGAATGACTTTATAGATGTCTGCCTGCTGAACTGTCACATTAAAGAGTTCTTAGCAATAAATAAACTTCTACAGTGTTAAACCTCTTGGAATTATTTAGGGTTTATTTGTTACCACAGCTAGTATTTACTACATCTAATATTCCTCCTCCTCCTGAAAGGATCTAAATCCCTAAATTCCCCTTTTCTTGGCATAATGATAACTGTAATTCTGAAAACTGTGTGTCTGTAAAGAGAACCTTCAGTTCAAATTTTAGTTTTGTCATTTTATTAATTTACTCATTCAACAGACATTTTAATGCACAAATTTCTTTTAATGTTGATGAAACAGCAGGGGAGCAAATGGACAGACAACTGTTTTCAGGGACTTTATTTCTAGAGTGCAAAGAAAGATAATAAATAAGTAATCATCTTAATATATAATATAGTGTTAGAAAAGTAATGCTTATTTAGAGTCTAAATGATTTAGGGAGATATTTATATAAATAAAATAAACACAATACTAGAAAATAATAAATATTTCAGAGAAATATAAAAAAGCTGAACATTATTAGGGCTAGAAAATGTATTTTAGTTATTGTAACTAAATACAATTTTATTTAAAATGTATAAATGTTTATGAGCCTCTTTTTCTGTATAGATGTAAAGAAAATAGCAATATTTAATTTATAGTGGTGACATATTTGTAGGAATGTATTTAATAAGATAAAAGCCTATGCTTTAGTAGCTATCAAAGAATGATAACTAATTAAATGCAGAATTTTCTAAAGTATGGTATTCATAAACTTTAAAGTGTCAGTACTAGGTTAAAAAAAAAAAAGGAAATGTCACAAGTCAGCAGTGGAATACTTCCTAAATGGCTGATATAGACAAAAGAATTATTAGAAGTTAGAGGAGGAAGGATTCACTTGACAGAAAAAATAGCATTGGGTTTGGTTTTAAAGGTTGAAAAGAATTTGATTAGGAAGAATTAGGGAAAGAGGAACAACTTGTGTTAATTAAAATGCAAAGAGGAGAAACCAGAGGTGTGAATAGAGAGAGTGAGAAAACCAGTGTGACAAAGTGAAAAATATACTCAGAGTGCAATGAAAGCTCATGTTTGAAATATGGGCTTGAGCCATAAAAACAAAGGGCCTTGAATAGCAAGTTAAGGTATCTTGCAAACCCAATTTAACAGTAGAAAGATGACACCAAAATTAATGAACTGAGTGTAGAGAACTTCTCTCCATCAACTGACAGTTTGTTAGCATAATGCCAATCATTGTCATTCTTCCAGATAGTGGTACACTTTATAAAATTAAGCAACACATCTTTCATTATTGGTGACCTTTACAAAGTGCCTGTCACAGTGCCCTGTCTACAGTCTATATTTAATGGAAAATATTCATTACAGATTTATCTAATCACCTCAAACACATGCCAGTTAGCATCGATAAATTATTCTTTACATATTGGTGTAGACTAATATTTTCCCCATTATCCCAAAATGAGAAAACATGAGATGTGAAAAATTGTAGAATACTGAAGAAATTAGCTCTGGTAAAGAAATATATTTAAATTGACTCACTTTACTTAAAATCACACCTTCACTTCCAGTATAACTGAGTGGAAATCTAAAGAGCATATATTTTCCATTAGTATTAAAAATGAAAAGACTTTTAAGAACAAAAAGAAAAGAACAGAGAAAAAAACAGAAGATGTTCAACATTGTCCACATCTTCAGACAACATAACTTCTAGTTTCAAAGCTTTCATATGAAGTCCAGGTAAGATGTGCTTAATAATAAAATAAAACTATTGTTATTACAACAATAGCAGGCCTACTAATGCCTCCCTCTGCTCTGTTTCACTTCACCAGAAGACAATCATGGCAGGGAGAAAGATTTTGACCAAAGCTATATTTCCTTTAAGGGACCTTGGCTAGTTGTAATTCAGCTAAGGGCCACTGGGATTATTTAATATAGTTCCAGATAAGAGCCAGTATGGTGTATTCTATGGACCCAGGATTTCATTGTCATATCTGTAATTATAGGTTTCCTTTTCTTCCTGTCCCTTGGCAATAGAATATGACAAAAGACATAGAGAAGAAAATTTAAAAAGACCCTTAAAAAGCTAAATGTTAGAGGATTATGAGAAGATGGTAGAGTAGGTAGCTTCCCACTCAACAAAAATTACACTGGCAGAATCTGTCTGATGCAACTATATTGGAACTCTAAGTCTACTGAAGGTTTGTTACTTCCAGGGGAAGGCTTGCATAGTAAATTGCAGTGCACTTTGGTCAGCTCTTACCACTACAGGAACCACCTATCCCCTACCCCTAGCCAGGTGGCAGACAGTTGTGCATATGTTCCAGAAGCAGCTTACATACAGCTTTTAGGAGCCACAGTAGACAACAAGCAACTTGTTCAACAAATATTGGGGATCTGTGCTCTGATCTCTGACTGCTGGCTTCAGAGCACAGAATGGCAGACACAGAGGCAGACAGTCATTGTTGTTGCACTTCCCCCCACTGTTGTAGGCCCCTCCCCCTCTAGCTGAAGTGACTTCTAGTCAACTTAAAGGACTAGAACATTTCACTCCTTCCGTTTTTTTTTTTTTTTCCCCCCTTGTGGGAGCCAAATATTCAAAAGCAACTGTATGTACAAAGTCATATGCCTAGGGAAAGGCACAGGCTTGGGAAGATCTGTAAAGACCTTAGGTTTATACCTTAAACTTAAGTTTATACTATAGGCTCATCCTCAGCACAGAGATAGCCTACAGAAATCAAAACCAAACACAGAAACAAACAGAAAACTCTGGGAAATGGGGAGAATCTGATTTCTAGAGTCACTGCATTATTAGATTCAAATGTGCAGTTTTCAGCAACAACAACAACAAAAAAAAACAAAGCATACAAAGAAACAGGAAAATATGGCCCATTCAAAATAATTAAAAAATATATAAATAACAGAAAAGATTCCTGAAAAAGACTTGATGGCACATCTACTAGACAAGGAATTTAAAACTGTCTTATAGATGTCCAAACACCTAAAGGAATATGTAAAGACAGTCAAAAAGAAAATGATTTATGAATAAAATAGAAATACCAATAAAGAGAAAATCTAAAAAGAAACCAAAAAGAAATTTTGGAGCTGAAAAGTACAATAACTGAAATGAAAAATTCACTAGAGTGATTCAGAAGCAGATTTGAGCAGGCAGAAAAAAGAATCAGTGAACCTGAAGATAGGACAATTCAAAGTTTTAAATCTGAGGACAGGAAAAAGTAAAAATCAAAGAAAATTAAGCAAAGCCTAAGGGATCTGTGGAACGCTATCAAGTGGTAGGAGTCTTAGAAGGATAGGAGAGAGAGAAAAGTTCAGAGGATATTTGAAGACATAATGGCTGAAAATTTCCCAAATTTGATTAAAATTGAGTGTAAACACTGAAAAAGTTGTACAAAGTTCAAATAGGATAAACTCAAAAAGGTTCACATCAAAACACATTATAATCAAACTGCTGAAAGCAAAGCAGTTTGAGGGAAGCTTGAAAGCAGCAATAGAGAAGTGACTCATCACACACACGGAATGTTCAATACAATTATCAGTAGATTTCACATCAGAGACTTTGGAGTCCAGAAGGCAGTGGTCTAACATTTAAAGTAATAAAAGAAAAAATCTGTTAACCAAGAATTCTGTATCCAGCAAAATTGTCCTTCAAAAGTAAGGGAAAATTAAGACATGCCCAGATAAACAAAAGGTGAGGAAGTTCATTGTCACTGGACTTGCCTTGCAAGAAATGCTAAAAAGAATTGTGCAGGTTGAAATAAAAGAGCACTAGACAGTAACTCGAAGCTGTATAAAGAAATAAAGGTCATAGTAAAGATAATGCATGGACAATTACAAGAGCTAGTATTATTGTAACTTTGATTTATAATTCCACATTTTGTTTTCTACATAATTTAAGAGAATAATGCTTTATAATATCACTAGTTTATGTTTTGGAGCACATAATGTGTAAAGATGTAATTTTGTGACACCAACAACTAAAAAGGTGGGGATGGAGCTCTAAAGGAGTAGAGCCCTTTTTTATGTTATTGAAGTGAAGCTGGTATAAATTCAAATTAGAGTATTATAACTTTAGATGTTACATACAGTCCGCATGTTGATCACAAAGAAAATAGCTGTAAACTATACACAAAAAACTGAGAAGGGAATTTTTAAATGTTTCAGTACACACACACAAAAAAAACCCACAAAATAAGATGTGATACAGGAAACAAAGGAAAAAATTTTGTAGGCATAGAGAATATAAATAGTAAATGACCGAAGTAAGTTTTTCCTTGTCGGTAATTACTTTAAAAGAAATGAATTAAACTCTCCAATCAAAACATACAGATTGGCAGAGTGGATTAAAAAAAAATAAAATAAAAATAAAAAACATGAACCAGCAAATGAAAGGATGTAAAAAGATATTCCATGCAAATAGTAACCCATACAACAATATATACAATGAAAAATTATTTAGCTTTAAGAAGGAAGGAAATTTTGACATATCCTACAACCTGGAGAACACTATGCTAAATGAAAGAAGCCAATCACAGAAAGAAAATTAACCTATGGTTCATTCATGTGAAATATTTAGAGTAGTCAAAATCATAAAATAGAAGGTAGAATATTGGTTGCCAGGAGCTGGGAAGAGAGGGGGAAAGGGAGTTACTATTTAATGCATATAGACTTTCAGTTTTATACAACAAAAATATTTCTTGAGGCGGATGGTGGTGATGGTTGCACAACAATATGAATGTACTTAACACCATTTAATTGTACATTTAAATATGATGAAAATGGTAAAAATCTTATGTGTATTTTACCACAATAAAAAATTGTGAAAAAGCTGCATGTTTTCAAGAACAAATTGTCTATGAGCACTCACACTTATTTGCATATTGAGTCATTTTGAAAGTGTAGTGGATTTCATTTAAAAATTGCTTTTAGATTATAAAAATAATGTAACAATATGCCAGAATTAACAGTATATGTAATAAAAAGTTTGGCATAAAGAGAAAAAACTAACCCCAAATTACATAAGCCTAGAATTATAATTTAAAAAAAAAAGTTAAATCTAGCCTCCCTCAAAATTTATTCCTGAGAATACTATTTCCTTAAGATGTTAATCAATTCTACAAGGAAAGGGGATTTTGGTGTTAAATACATTTGAAAAATAATGAGTTAAAAGGTAACAGGATTCTTTTGTACAGGTTCTCACTGTGCTTCTATTATGCTGATATAAATGGAGAAGCCTTAAGAGGATGAACAGAATGCACAGAATGTTCCCAACAAATTTGACTTTCTTGACCATAGAATGTGTCCTATAACTAGTGCTTTATTGGATATACTTTTGGAAACGGTATATGAAGCAGTTGTTATTATAGTATGTAAAGTTTATATACTGCTTTGTAATATGCCTTCAACATGAATGTTTTACCAGTGGAATTCAACCATAAGTACAATTCAATATTAAACATTGTGCTAGATTCTGAAATAATCATAAAGACTTGATCCTTTTCTGCAAGCTGCTAACTACTTATTTGCGAGTATATGTGAAGTAAATGGGGTCTTTTCAATGTAATTTGGCAAGCGCTATAATGAGACAAAGAAGATTTTTTATAATTCATAAGAAGAATTCCTAACACAGGACTGGAGCATTTGGACAGATATTCTGGAGGAAGTGATGTCTAAACTAAGATCTGAGGATCAAAAAGAAGCGGTCTTGGTGAAAGAGGATTAGAACAGTGTTCTTCACGTAGAGGGAGAAGGATAAGCAGAGACAGGAGGCAAAGAGGAGGCAAACTCTTCAATTTAATGTATATAATATAAAATACTTAATCATTGAACTAAAAGTCAAAGATGTTGTTTGATCAACTTTTTACTGTTGTATATTTTTTCACATTATTCAGAAAGATGAGATGAGCATTTAAAAAATTTTTTAAACTAATTATATTTGACTTAATTAAAAGGTACAAACAAAATACATGATTGTAGCTCTAATATCTAAGTCCCCAAGAATATACAGATAATTAAGCCCAATGTACTTTGGGCAGGCAGTGGGAGGTAGCTGGTGTGATAGTTAAAGGAAAGGACCTTGCAGAAATTTTCTTGGTAAAACTCTATATGTGGAGAGCCACTCTGTTTCTCTCTAATGCCAACAAGTCATTCTGGACAGGGAACCAACCAGATGAGTTAGCAGTGGCCAAGAGGTCATATGATATCATTGTTTTCATGTCTCCCAAGCTAAAAGTTAAAATAGGAATGTCTTTCAAAGTCACATTAAAATGAAAATTGCCATAAGAGAAGGATGAAATTGAAAAATCTGAAATTTACATAAAATTCTAATTTGTAAAAATGAAAAATCTTTCCTTTTGTGTTTTGGAAACTTTCTAGATGTATGTAATTAGTTCATTCTAGATGTCTCTTTGTAATGTCATAATTTCTTTTTAAAAAGAAAAAAAAGTCACTGTTAATTTATCTTTCTGAATAATGCGAAAAATTCACACTGTTTTACCTGTGTGAAGTTTGTTATATTTTGGATTATTTTATGGTGTATTTCTGGAGATAGGACACTGGGTGAAAATGCATACGTATTTTCTCGGCCCCTAATACATATTGCCAAACTGCTTTTCAAAAGCATTATATGAATGGGAAAACTCACTAATGGTATTTGCAAACAAGATTTTCAATGAATCCCCACTAGTAATAGTATATTTACCAAACCCCTTTTCCTTATAGCACTGATTAACATTCCATGGGAATATTTAGTGTTCTTAGGAACACATTTTTATGAAGACTAGATTTTAAGAAATCATATTAAAAACTAGAATAACATGTGTGAACTTAAAATAGTTGTAGCCCTAAGCTCATGCAACTATGGATTAGATTTTTCTTCTTTATAGCAAAGTGTCTAAAATATATACTTTTTTATTTTTATAGTCTAAAATCAATTTTTTAATGAAATGAATATTTTTGCTTCCATTTCCGCTTTCAAAACAAATCTCTATATCTCTCCGTGTATATAGATATATAGATTACCTGTATCTATATATAATGTATTTTATAAAATATATAATATTATCATTCTAATATAATATTACACATAACATTACTATATTAAATAACTAACAATTTTTATCATGTATATTATATTATTTAAGATTTTGACGAAGAATAAAGTTTATTTCTCTTTCATGTAAATGTCTGGAGTTGGGCAGCCTAAGGCTGGTATGTAGCTCTTCTCAATGGGATCCTTTGGGATCCAACCTCTCCTCTTCTCCTCATGGATCTGCCATCCCTAGGCAGGTGGGTGGAAGAAAGGAATAGAGCAGCGGGAAAAGGGACACTTAGCAGCTGCTTCTTATAAAAGGAAAATTGCAGAAGCCACACGCTTCTGCTTTCATCTCATTGGTACATGGCCATACTTAGCAGCAAAGAGGTACAGAAGCATTGAGGGAGTGGGCAAGCTAAATTTGGGAGTCCATGTATCCAACAAAAATGTCTTTCCTATGCTATGAAAGGAATAGAACATGAGTATTGGGAGAAGACTAGTAAACCTGTGACACTATAGTACTAAAGTTCTTTATAACCTACAAATCAGTCGCTGTCTTAGTTAACCCTCACAATCACACTGTGAGGTATTATTTTTACTTAGAAAATGAGAAAATTAAAATCCCGACAATAAATTATTCTAAGATTGTCCATCTAGAATTGGGAGTAAATGGGAAGTCCTCTATTTGTCAGAAGAAACTTTTGATCTGTGTTATCATTTACAAGCTATGTGATCTTAGGCAAGTCACAACCTCTCTGAGCTGTAGCTCACTCATCTGCAAAAGAGAGTGAAAACTGCTAGCTATAAGTGGTTCTGAATATTAGAATAATGTCTTATGTCTAGTGGTACTCAAAAATAGGAGGGATAACAGTGATAGTCATGGTGGTGATGGCAGTAGTAGCAGCACAAAAATAAAGAACAGACTCTGGATTCAGCCCTAATTCTATTTTTTTCCTACATTATACTGCCTTTCAAAGCCCCTCAGTGACCTTACCAGTAATTAAAAAAAAATTTTTCTGACATAACAGAGGCCAAGAAACAGGGATTAAAAACACTGTTTCAGTGACGCTGAAACAGCCTACTAATTCTATCAATTAATTCGATCAATAGATGTAATTGACCACTGTTCAATAAAAATTCAGTCAATTTTACTTAAAGATCCTTAATCCAATGATCTGAATGAAATAAGTTACTGTGTTACTGACTTTTCTCTTTTTGCCCCATTGCTATTGCCACTTTTGGGTACAGTTTACATCTTTCACATACAGTGAGGGAGCTTAAATGAAAACTTAAATCTCTAGTCTTCTTGCTAGCTTGTTTGCCAATATACTCTATTGCCAAACATTCAGCTTGAGCTGTTTGGTTTTCTTTTTATGTTATTTCAAAGTTTCTATAAAAGAATCTGGGGTTCTTTTTCAACGTGAAGATTCTTGGGCACCGCTTAAGCCTTATTAAATTAGAATCTATCTTGATGTAACCCTACCACCTGCCTATTAATAATTCTCCCATATCAGTCTTATGCCTACACACATATATTTCATCCTCAACCCTCCCTGCCATCATGTCTCTTTTCTAGTCATTCATGGTAACCCTAGCAGGATTAGAACAATAACCAAGAGTCATGTTATCTGAAGAGTTTTGCAAAGCTCTCTGCCTCAACTAAATTTTTAAAAATTATCAAAACAAAGAAAAAAATCAAAGACTGATAGAATTCTTTTCCAAGGCTCTCCACATTCACTGACAGACAAAAGCGTGATCAGCACTAGTCTGGGTGAACTACAGGATCAGACTAGAAAAAGACAGGAAATTCAGAACCTCTAAAACAGCAAGAAGACAATTTCAAACTTTGTCAGCATTCTACCCAAGCCATGAGCAGTACTTATTGGGCAAAACTCAGCATTCCCTTCTTGCTGAACAGAGGAGAACTGACCTCCAAGTACATTCTGCTGAGTCATTTTATCAAGGCACATTTAGCTGAATTAAGTTGCCTTATTTAGCAGATACCTTCACTTTTGAGTCAAGGCTATGACTTCCAATTGGCACAGCACTGATCTGACAGAACTGAACACAGTGGCCATCTTATACCCTCACCAGCATCTTAAGTCTGGCCCATAAACTGTCTTTGCTGTTCACATGTCATACTAACTAGATTAAAAGCTCTTTAAAGGCACAGACAGTTTATTTAATTTATTATTATTATTATAAAATACATGTAACATAAAACTTACCATTTTAACCATTTTTAAGTGTAAAATTCTGTGGCATTAAATACATTCACTACCCATCTCCAAAACTCTTTTTCATCTTGCAAAACTTAATCTATGTACCAATTAAACAATTCATTCTCCTCTTCCCCCAGACCCTGGTAACCACCATTCTACTTTCAGTCTCTGTAATTTTAACTACTTTAGGTACTTAAGTAGAATCATAAGGGATTTGTTATTTTTCTTATTCAGTTTTGTATCCTTTACTTAATCAGGAACAATAACTTTTCTTCAGTAAAACTTTTCTTAGTAGCTGTTGATATCAACTACTTGGGTATTTGGGTACTACATGGAAAAAGTACCAGTTTCAAAGTTTGAAAGAAAAAATAATGACACAAAAAAGAACACCAAAAAATCACTGAATTCCATGGGAAACTAAGTTGAGAAATGTATGAATAACATAGTAATGCCTTAATCATCCCATTAAAGGCAAAGACTCACAGAATTGCTTTTGTCTGATAACTTGGCCACTATTCCCAGTCTACACACTGCATTCTTTGCTTCTCAATAAATTGTCTATATAGTCATTGGTACTCCTCTTTATATTCCCAATGAGAATCCATTCTGCAGGCCTTAGAAATACCCACATCATTCAACACCCCCAACATCTTAAAGGTAACTGCACATAACTAAGGCCCATATCTCCTTTGGAATTCCATTTACTAGAATTTTTTAAACTTAATTTGTCATATAATAAAATGTTAGGTAGTTTTAAGTATTTTAATAAAATGTTAGATAGTTTTAAGCATTTTGAAAATAAACCATGATAGAGGAGTAAAAAAGAACATATAGGCTAATTTCAAAAAGTTTCCTAGGAGAGAAGGCTTTGTTCCAGAGACATCACCAATGAAAAGAAATTTGAATGAAATGAGGGAAGCCACTCTGGTGAACTGGGAGGAACATGTTTCAGTCAGAAGTAACGGATTTTCCAAAGAGTCTGAGGCAGGAATGTTCTTGAATATTCCCCAACAAGAAAGCAAGTGAACTGGAGCAGAGTGAGCTGGGTGGGGTCTAGGGGGGAAGAGCAAAAGTTAAGATCAGAAAGTGTGCAGGGAGACACATCTGATTAGCTTTGCAGGCATGGCATTTGTGCTGTGTGAGTTGGGGAGTTATTGGAGAGTTAGTGCATAGGAGCCACATGGCCTGATTTATTTACTCACTTTGGTTGCTAAGTAAGGGTCAAGAGTAGACACAGAGGCCAGTGAGAAGATTAGTTCAGCTTGGACTGAGTTGAGAGCAGTGGAAACGGTAAGAGGTGGCAAGATACAGGAAATATTTTGAAGGTGCTGCTGACATAGCTTGATTAGAAAGGAGAGCTGAGGAAGAGAGAGGAATTTTAAATGACTACTCTTTTTTGGTATATATATATATATATATATATATATATATATATATATACACACACACACACATTTTTTGGCCCTGAGCAGCTCAATGAATTAAAGTGCTATTTACTGAAGTGGGAAAGATTGGGCGGGGGGTAGGGAAGAATGAGAAATTTGGAGATTAGAAGATGTCAGGTTTACTTAAGTTAGAGATTCCTATTAGACATCCATGTGGGGAAGCTGAGTAGTCAGGAAGATAATATAGCAGCCTGGAGTTCAAGGGAAAGGCTAGAAGACTATAGAGATACTTATTTGCCTGTCATCATCAAAACAGTGATATGTAGAGCTATGCAAGTAACTGTATGAGATAACCTAATGACTAAATGTAAATATTGGAATATGTTTCTGTTAGCATATTAACAATATTTGAATCTCATCAGTTTTCATACAGTGGGTGTTGCTGAATTGGAAAAATAGCACACCATATATCTATAGCTGTGTCTACATCTATATCTATATCTATCTATCTATCATCTATCTCTCCACAGAGAGTGCTATATATAACTGCAGGAAAAAAAAATGTATCTTGCAGTTTCCTCAGTAGACACCCTAAAATATCTCTTCTTTTTGACAAGCCAGTACATTTTTCCTTATAACTCATAAGTAATTGAAAATAGCAAACAGCTTACTGTCATAAAGAACTTTTATGTGATAGTAAAAGATCATTTTGCACATGTTAGTATTGGTCATAAACAGCACACTGAAGTCAAAAGTAAATGGCATGAGCAAGAAATTTCATTAGATTTTAAGTTAGGACAAATAAAATTCCATCACATTATGGTTGCTAATAAATTCAATTCAATAAACATATTTATTATATGTCTATTACATACTGGACATTGTGCTAAGGGAAAGGGCACAAAGATAAGCAAAAATAGTCACAGACTTTGGAGTTGACAGTCTGGTAGAAGAGAACTTTATTCTAATAATCACACTGCTTATTGTTTAATTACATATTGATATAAAAATATGAAGTGTACAAACATGAATCTATAAAAGCATATGATAACCATAACTGGCTTAGTCTTAGAAATCAGAGATGATTTCATGAGAAAGTGTCACTTGAACCTGGTGAGGAGAAGATGTTTTCAAAACAAATGGTATCTAGGGGATGGACAATGTGTATTGCACAAAATAAAGAAATCCAATGTAAATGAAGAATTGAGAAAAATGATGAACAATAAGACTGTCAGCACTGTTCACCCTGCTTGTGTGAGTTTTGTAAAATATTTTAAAATTTGTAGATGATTACTTTTCTCACTTGGAAAACATGGTACTTTTTTTGTTTTTAATCTCAAAGATCCCTTTCACTCAAAAACTATGGAATTCTAACATTCCAGCTCATGATTTTTAAGTCATGGTTGCTGTCCCTGGTGCTAGAAAGTAAGTAATTAAGAGAAGAGAGAATTGATGGAGGTCAAGGTTCCCAAACCTGACCACACTTTGGAATCACAAAAAGCACCACACCCAAGATGCACTGAATTATAATCTTGAGGATTAGAGCCCTTGAGTCTGTATTTTTGTATATTTCTGCTCTTAGGTGAATTTGACACATAATCCACAAAATTGATTTCTAGGACTATTGCCCAGTGTAGTGTTTTCAACCTTGTCATATATGGAATACATGGAAACTTTAAAAATGATTCACAGCCAGATACTTCTCCAGAATAACTAAATCAGAATCTCTAGAAGAGAAACCCAGTAATGAGTATTTTCTCAAAGATCCCCAGGTGATTCTAACAGGTGACCAGTAGTCACATGAGGGGATTTGAATAAGGAGATGGGAATACTGTAAATTTTTACATGTAAAATGAATCACCAAAAAAGTTTACCTATAATGGATTTATGGTATCAACACACACACACACACACACACACACACACACACACACACACACGTAAATCAAAGGGCAAGACTATTTTGTCAAAGGCGTTTGAATCAACTGAATAAGAATATGTGGAAATAAATATTCAGAGGTATCCATTAAAATATGCTTTATAAATGTGTTAACTAAAAACCTACAAAAACTGTTAAGTGAATACCAATTAGTTTGAGTAGCAATAACTTGGTATCAATTTTTCTCCCATTGAAAATATATGCAGTCAGGATAAGTTTAATTACAGTATTTTGATTGTGTATGCAGTATCTTACAATTTCCTTGTGAAAAGATGTCATCAGGAATACAGACATTTTGGGTTTGATGTTATAACTAATTATACTTCTCTTACTATATTTCTGAATTAGAAACCATTCAAGAAGAAAAAGTGGTAGTCAACAGATAGAAATAAGATAAATATACATTTTATTATTGTTTTGAAAAAAACAATATGGAGAACACAAGTTGAATAGAAAGCTACAATCCAGATTTTGATACTATCCTGAAAGTATAACCATGAAAGATGATCTGTCCATGGAAGAGTCATTTATCTTTCCTTAGATAAAAATGAGTAAAAGATAGAAAGAAGCTGAAGTATGAACTTCACCCCAAGTATGACAATATGAAGGTAGAGTATAATTAATCTCTACTACAAAGAGATATTTTAAATTTGTGTAAATGTTTAACTTAGAAAGAAATTTAAGAATAGGATAATTTGTTAGCTCAGGCATCATACTCCATTATGTGGTTACTTTTATCACCAAAGTATCCATATTTAAAGACATATAAAATATTAATGTATAAA
The DNA here is from genome assembly GCF_963924675.1 of Phocoena phocoena. Classification (NCBI taxonomy): domain Eukaryota; kingdom Metazoa; phylum Chordata; class Mammalia; order Artiodactyla; family Phocoenidae; genus Phocoena; species Phocoena phocoena. Next base: position 23,005,386 of record NC_089235.1, read on the forward strand.
GACACTGTAAAATATTAATTTGAAAATGGGCCTGACCATAAATTATTTGACACTAATACTTTTAAAATGCTCTTGTGTTAATTATAAAATTTATTGCTTTTTTTTTTTTTCAAAGTAGCTCTTCTAAAGCTCACTCCTTGTCATCACTGCAGCCATCCCTGGGCACTATGTTCCTGGCAACTAAGATACTCTTCCTATAATGTCAAGGAGAGGCTCACCTCACATTAGCTCTGAGCCAGGCTTCAATCTACTGATTTTTCATAATGTCCCAGTCAACCAGTTGATTTGTTACATTCAATCAACTAATTAATCAAAATGGGTATATAAATTGATGGATTATCAGAATTAGTTTATTCATCAATACAATACAATCCAAAGTAAATATTTAGAAGACACACAGATAGCCTTCCAGACCTGTAATTTTTATTTTATCCTCAGTGATGCTGTCTTTCTATAACAGCCCCTTGTACCACTGGCCCCACTAATGTCTTGTTTATGATAGGGAATCAATAATTATTGAACAATCTAAATAAGATGAAAATTTATGGTGACACTAACATCTAAGATTCACCAAATCTGATTCATGCCCATGAGTGATCCTTGGGTCTACCCACAATTGTCTCAACTGTCAAAAGAACAACAAACCTCAGTGTGAGGAACAAAATCATGGAAAATAAAATGAAGAAAAGATACTTCTCTCAGGGTTTCTAACCATACATTCTGTTGTAAAGGTTAATAAGAGCAAACAATATGGGGAAAAAAAGAAATTTGTTCAAAAGAAGCAGAATAGGAGGTTAAGTAGCCACTGCCAGAGCACAATTTGATATAACTCAACTACAAGTACTGAGCACCTGCTAAGTGTTGCACCTGCTAATATTGCTGCATGTTGGATATAAAGACATTTTATCAGTTGTAAATATAGTAAGAGTGGTAGTAGTGGTGCTGCTGGTAGTTGAAGTAGCAACAGTAATATTAATTTTAATCAACTTGATTATTTTATAAAAAATAATTTGGATATCTTATTGGACTCTATAAACAAAGATGTTAGATGGGCAGCTATTGTTTATTCTCATGTTTTAAATAGAGAAATTAAGACTCGTAATGATGAGAATATAGCAATAATATTCTAGCTCCATGAAGAATTAAAACTAAGGATTAAAGAAAAAGTTTAATGAAAGTAGTCCAAAATCCAAAATAAAAGTCCAAGTCACCAAGGGGGAAAAAAGGTCATAGCAGAAAAATCTCAGCATTAGGGCAGAGATCATAAATAAAACAAAAGTGAATGGAGGCTGAATCAAGCTCTTCAGATGCCTGCCTTCATTTTATAGCAAATTGAACTATTAGCCTGGGGGCTGAGCCAGTCCAGTTGGAGGGAGCCCTGGGTCAGTGGGTTACCACTTCACTCCTATCAACAATGGAATCTCATTTATCATCTCAGTTGTGTCTGCTAGTCCCTGAAATACACTGGAGCCATAAGAGAGAAATCTAGGTGATTGCATTTTCCTCAGAGCGAGGAGATATGTAAATGGCTTGAATACAAACCTCATGTTTTATTCATCACGGTTCCAGTGATAAAATTTTAAAGGAAGTGTCAAGTAAGGCAGATAGATGGTTTTAAAGGTCTTGGGTACTTCTGCTGTCGATATACCTTCAGTCTTCCTGGCTAACACCATTTAACCTCCAAAGTTCCCTTCTTTACAATGGAAAAAAAAAAAGAGAGAAAAAAATCCAATATTTTTCCTCATTAGAACTTATAAGAGAAGTAATGCAAATGATTGTAAAGGACTTTTCAAGAATGATGATTATTAAATATCTATGTCATCTATACAACCAGCAGACACAGAGGTTCAGACCTCAAAAGAACATGAAGCCTAGAATTTGAAAAAAAAGATGAAGAGGAAAAAGATCAGGAAGCATACTATATGACCAAGATAGAATAGGTCTACCTGCCCACCATGGTTGTGGCCAGCAAGAAATCGCATGCCCTGGATGAGATCGGGACATTTTTGTTGAGCATGGAAACCTTCCCAGAAGTTACTTATTCTACTGCATAATTATGAATCACTTTACAAATGAAGAAGAAAAAGATGTCTTCCTGTATGCCATTCAGAAGAAGCAGGCCTTAAATAGAGTAAATGGTAAATCTATACAAATGTGGTTATAACACTACTGAAATTATACTGAAATGAAGAGATGTTATAAAAACAAGTGTAGTAAGAAAAATTGTGTGATTAATGAAAACAGGAGAAAGGGAGGAATTTTCAGTACTCTGAAGGGAAGGGAAGGAGGACCATCAGACCAATGGACCATTTTTCCATTCTTTTTTCTTTTTCTTTCTTTTTTTTTTTTTTTTGCGGTACGCGGGCCTCTCACTGTTGGGGCCCCTCCCGTTGCGGAGCACAGGCTCCGGACGCGCAGGCTCAGCGGCCATAGCTCACGGGCCCAGCCGCTCCACGGCATGTGGGATCTTCCCGGACCAGGGCACGAACCCATGTCCCCGGCATCGGCAGGCAGACTCTCAACCACTGCGCCACCAGGGAAGCCCTATTTTTCCATTCTTAATGGCAGTAAGGCATGCAGTGGAGAAGTGACTACCCAGATTATCCCAACATAAAGGTAATCTCTCTTAAGAATGTCCCACTGCTGAAGCACAAGCTAAGAGTCCAAGAAAACTAGATTTAAACCTTATTTCTCTGATTGTATCTTCTATTTGGCCTGTCTCTGACAGTTCACTCTGCAGTCGTGTTTGAGAATCACCTTACAACACCTTCCCTCCTCCCCCACCAAATATTCAGCTCCTTCTGTGTCCTATTTACACCACCCACGTGACCCAAGCATGGCTCAGGAAAGCTAACTTCAGGGTCCCCTGCTGTGTGACCCAGCATTGGTGTGGCTGCTTCTTAGGTTGGGGAAACCCAAGCTCTAACTCTTTCCATAGTTTTTTAAGAGGAAGCAGCCAGAGTTCCTTTCTTCCCTTGGTACAACCTTCACTAATCTAGTGCAAGCATAACCCTCTGATCTTTTCCCTCTATCTCCATTATACTCTCCCTCTTTTTTTAAAGCTTTAGGTCTAAGCTGCTAATTTTGACTATTGAGCTGCTAAAGTGTAGGATAAAGAAAGATAAAGATTCTTTTTTCAAGATGTTCAAAGTTGTTAAGACTATTGCTGTAGATTATATTTTTGGATGTTGGAATCGCTCTCGTAGTATTCTTTTTGCAGAACAAATTATCATCTCTACTCTGAATCTGTACGCACACTTGGATAAGGGTCAGGTGCTCAGAAAGACAAAAGAGGTATGTACATCAATAATTTTCAAAACATCTCACATTACATTTGTCAGAATAGTCCCTGGAATATGTTAAGCATTCAATAAATCCGTCTTATTGTTATTTTAAAAATAATAATCATTTGTATTAATAAGAACATTTAATAGTAATGTCAATCTAGTATTCATCAAACAATGAGTATAAATATCTTTATACTTTATAAATTGTGATACGAGTAGATTATCTTTTCCTGCAAATTAATACATAAGCTATAATTCTTTGTTCATTTTATTTAGATTGAAATATCTAGAGCCTGATCTGCCTCTTACATACTAACAAAATTAACGTTTGTAAACTCTTACCCTGGAAGCAGAAAGCAGAGAAGCCAGAACAGTCCCCTGGGACCAGTGAATTCCAGGTCAAACTCTCCTAGGTGGCACCCTTTATGACAATTGGCTGAAAGCCCAGTCAAGGGCTGCCCTCTGCCTTGGTCTGATATGTCCTGCTTAAATTGACAGAAAAATTTTTATAGAATTCTCAGGGATATTCTGGAAGCCATGATAAATCCAGAATTACCTTAGAAATAACTCCCCAAGTGACCAAAGCAGATTGTTGTAGCGAGAAGTTGATTACTGATAAGGAGGTTTGTGCTCTTGAAATATTTATTCCACAGGGCCTCCTGCTTCCAGAGAGCATATGTATTTGATGCTTTATGAAAATGGTAGTCCTGATGGTAGAAAGAAATGATCTCATGAGGAAACTCTCCCTGTGCCAGTGCAAATCCAAACTCTAAGCTGGGGATGAAGCTGTACTTCTGTGACAAGGCCGGCAGCTCTGGGACATCCAGTGGTGTTATAGTAATGAGCCAGGCCACAAATTCAACTCCCCTGACCTTCATGTGTCAGAATGAGTCAATGTGACTAAAAGTGGTTTTCCCAGTAGCCTGGATCAGCATTCAAGCCTAGTCCTACAGGATGAAAAATATACCATCACAACGAGCACTTCCTATGGCAACTTATTAGGTTCTATTTGGAATAATTATGATTATAGAAAAGGCTTCACCCCAGTAGTGATCTGTATCAAAAAAGCCCCATAGGCTGTCTACATTATTATTGCTTATCTTATTTGTTCACTCACTCTTCAGCTTTAGTTAAGACATACCCAATGGATTATTAGGAAGCAAATATTTCTAGAAAGCCCACAATGGCTTTTGAAGTCACTGAATGAAATGCTCTGCTCAGCACAATCTCTGTGTCACATTCTGACACTGCATTATGATTTTCTTACTGTACTTTTCTGCCTTCAGGTCATCTGCCTGAATGGAAATGAATTATGAAAGAAGAGGAATCAGAGATAATGTGGAAATGCATTTTAAATCTTCGTCTTTATGAAAACAACTCTAAGTTATAGTAACAAGAAGGCAAGGGGGAAAGTACCTGGTCCGCCCATACCACTTTCCCAAATTAAATTTTATCTTCCTTTTAAAAAATAAATCCTTCAGTAAAATGAAATTTAACTTGCCATTTAAATAGTAAGTCATTAAGAATAAGCAAGTCACACTTATAAAATAAGATAAACTTGAATTTCTCCCTTTAGCAGCAGTGTGAAGGGTTGAAGACAAGCTTTCACCCAGTAGAAAGAGGCTAAGCTTTGTATAAAAATGCCTATTTGAGAGGGAAGTACTTGAATTTCCCACTGGACATCTTTTGAGCAGAGATTCTCGAACTTTACCTTGCATTAAAATCACTTGGAAGGTTCCTCAAATTGCAGATTGTGGGATTCAGTAGATCTGGGAGGACCCAGGAGCTGAAAATTTTAATAACTGTCAAAGGGTGCTGATGTTGCTGGTCTGGGGACCACACAAGGAGAACTACAGAGCTAGCGGGATATTCCTGGCCATGCTCACACCCTAACTCTCTCTTCCCCAAAGGAGGAAGACTAATTGATCTTTTGGGGAAAATTATGGAACAGGTTCAGCTCCATTGTTTCTTCTTTTCCTTTGAGCTTAGCAGGGCAGGCTCTGCCCTTCTGAGAAAGGCTTAGAATGCCCAGTGATGAAAATAATTATGGAACTCTCAAAGCATAATTTTCAAACATTAAAAATATGAATCTACTGCAAATACATAGTTAACATGCATCAAATATTTATTTAAGGCAATAATGAGGGAAATGGAAAATTGGTAGGTAAAGCTGGTTCAAAAGCACATAGAAGAAATGGAAGTATTTATAGTTAATGAAAGACAGAATCCTGAAATAAAATTGCAGTGTAAAATATAAAGATATTTAGTGTCTTATGGTGCAATAACACTGTAACATTTGGGGTTTTCTCTACTGGTTAGAAAACTATTATATCCCTTTTGGACAAAATAATTTACAACATACAAATTCATAAGTCAATATTTCATTTCACAGAACCTAGGCGCTAATCCACGGTAAATAGGAAATCAAACAAAACTACATTCCTTTAGAGTGGGAGTTAGCAAACTACAACCAGTGAGCTAAATCTGACCCATTACCTGTTTTTTGGAAATAAAGTTTACTGGAACACAGGCACACTCATCCATTCATGCAGGTTTATGGCCATTTTTTTAGCTACAACAGCTAGAATTAAATAATCCCCCAAAAGGCTTATTACAATGTTCTAACATGACACTTAAAGGTCATGCAGTCATTCTTTTATGTTATTTCTCAATTTTAGATAGTTTTTCTTAACAGAACAAATAAGTACTAAGTGAGGCTATCAGAACAGTATGAGCTCAGAGCAGAGAACCGTGCTGAATTTGTATTGTATCGACTTAGCCACGGGAAAACTACTACGTTTCCTAGAATTCCCTTCCCTGAGACCAAGAGGGCTTTAATGTTTCCTTCAGCTTGACTAAACTTTAGATAGGCTTTTGCCTGACTCTAGGCCCTTGACCTCCCTTTTCTTAGAACACTTATTTTGGAAAACTTGTCATTGTAAATTCTTTCTCTGCCTCTTTGAGATATAAATCTTTTTAAAGGCCTCCTGCCAGTTTTACAACCTAAGACTGCCTTTCCCAAGGATTGGGGAGCTATCCTTTGGAAAAGTAATCATCAGGAAAGATAACAGCCCTGTGGGAGTGTGGGAGTTGTAAAATTACCTCCTGTCATGAGGATAAGAGAAAGTTTACTTTTCCTTTGGAGAAGGTCAGTTAGCAAACACAGATGACCTGTGACCCCCTCCCCCAACCTTAGCTGTTAAAACTTCTGCATTTATTTTAGTGGAGTTGAGCTCAGACTGAGTTCTGATAGCTCTCTCCTGTTGCAATAGCCTTGAATAAAGTCTTCCTTACCTATTCAACAGTGTCTGGTGCAGTTTTTGCTTTGACACCTGCATATTTCTTTATTAGCATGAACCATAAGGGACATTTTACATGACACTGGAAGGCATAAGTGAGGCAGCAGACACGTTCTCTTTACACTCAGGTCTGTGCAGGGCAACAAATGATATTTTGGCTTACCAACATTTGTCTCTGATTTGCTGACTCATTTCATTGTTGTGTGACAGCAGCTAGGCCTACAACTCCTCCAGCCCTGTTGAATCTCCTTTAGTGTTAATAAATCCATAGCTAGGGTTTGCTGTAAGTGGGACAGCAGCTAGGACCGCAGGTCCTCAGACTCCTGTCAGATCTCCTTAAGCTCTCCAAATCCCGGGCACCAGCTTCTTTGGCTGGTTACTGGCATCATTGATGTTGGAGTCTTGGTTAGAGGTGGTGAGAGACAGATGTATGTTCCAGCTTGTCCTTATGGATTTCAGTTTGTCCTTGCTACCCCCACTTTAGGTCTATTATTTGTTGTTTTACTGCCTTCCCTTCTATCTTCAGGCCAAAATCAGATACAGAAGCAATAGCTGTATATAAATGGTTTAACCAGATCCCATAATTGCACAGTTTCGTGGCAGCTGAGTCGAAGCAGGGGTCCAAATGGGCTAGTCAATCATGGTGTCCCTAGAACTGAAATAGATGGGCAGCATACTAAAGTCTTACTTGGTCTGTATACACATAAAACTCTAGGTCTAGTGAGTAGAAGTCTGACAAATTATTATAATTGAGAAATCTTGCCCCTTAACAAATTCCCGGGTATGAACTAGTTCACATACCCAGAACCCCTTAAATGAAAGGAAAGGCAGGTGCCTTTGAGGAGGAACCGTATTCCATGATGAAAACTTATAATGTAAATCTTTTAGCCTTCCCCCAAAGGATCATACAGCTTTTTACCATTGTGCATTGTAGAAGAGGAATTAATCAGACTTTTGAGGGATTGTTAGAGACTAGCTGTAAACTTAAACTAATTCTGGGAAATGAAAAATTTCACTGTGATATACCAGTCATAGTAAAGATTGATAGAGGTCTGTGATCAACAGAGCTTTGGCTTGAGTCTATCTCACAGAGAACCAGTGAGCCTCCAAACTCACCCAGATTCCAGAATGCATGATTTCCCAGATTCCATAATGCATGATTATAATAGACATGCCTAGAAACTGGTAGAATTCCCACTTCCATTTCCTAACCTATGGAGTAAAGGCTATTATTTTAGGTAAAGCCAAGTGAGAGCCACTAGATCTGCCTAGATAATAAACCAAAACCAATATTGCATTCCTAGACAGATTGTAGAGATTCATGCCACCATTAAAGACTTGAAAGATGCAGGGTTAGTGATTTCTACCACATCCCATTTGACTTGTCTATTTGGCCTCTGTGGAAGACAGATGGATTTTGGAGAATGACAGTAGGTTTCCATAAACTTAACCAGATGGTGATGTCAATTGCAGTTGCTCTTTCAAATGTAGTTTTGTTACTAGAGCAAATCAACATATTCCCTGGCATATGGTATGGGACTGTTGATCTGGCAAATGCTTTTTGCTCCATACCTGTTAATAAAGACCATCAGAAGCAGTTTGCATTCAGCTGTCTGAGCCAACAATACATCATCACTACCCTACCCAGGGCTATATTGATTCTGCAGTCTTATGTCATAATCTGCTCTGCAGGGGTCTTAATTGCCTGTCCATTCTTCAGTAAGGTATCATGGTGATCCATTTTATTTGTAATATTTAGCTCATCAGGAAGGATGTGAAAATAATAGCAACAAGTTTAGGCATTATTTAGAAATGTCTGAGCCAGTGGGTAGGAAGCATATTCCACAAAAATTCGGAAGTTGGCTACCTAATGAAATTTCTAGGGATCCAATCCTGCAGGACAAGTCAAGATATCCCTTTCAAAATTAAGGACAAATTACTGCATCTGATTCTTCCCACCATTAAATAAAGAGTACTAATTGTATCTCTTAAAATGTTGGATATAAAAGGTACCTCATTTGGATGTGCTATTCTGACCCATTTACCTAGTAACTCAAAAAGCTTTTAGTTTTGATGAAGGTCCAGAACAAGAGGTAACCATGCAACATAAACAAGATGTCAAGCAAGCTGTTCTACCATTCTGAGCTACGTGATCTAGAAGATATGACAGCCCTCGAAGTGCCCCTGTCAGATAAGAAGACTGCATGAAACTTTTGACCATCCTTATAAGTGATTCACAGAGCAGATCTTCAGGATTTTGAAGCAAATCTATACCTTCTTTGGCAGACAATTTTTCTCCTTTTGAAAAACATTGCTAGCTTGCTAAACAGGCTTAATAGGAACCCAACACCTAACCATGATTACATGACCAAAATTACAATATGACCTGAATTACCCAACAGGGTGTTGTCTGACTCATCCATAATCTTGGGAGATCACAGTAGCATATGAGATTGAGCTCCATCAATTTCTGCAAACACAGGTAAGTTGCATAAATCACAGCAAGATCCTTTTTGATCCACCTCCTAGAGTAATGGAAATAAAAATAAACAAATGGGACCTAAGGAAACTTAAAGCTTTTGCACAGCAAAAGAAACCATAAACAAGATGAAAAGACAACCCTCAGAACAGGGGGAAATATTTGCAAATACATCAACGGACAAAGGATTAATCTCCAAAATATACAAGCAGCTCATGCAGCTCCGTATCAAAAAAACAAACAACCCAGTCCAAAAATGGTCAGAAGACCTAAATAGACATTTCTCCAAAGAAGACATACAGATGGCCAAGAAGCAGATGAAAAGCTGCTCAACCTCACTAATTGTTAGAGAAATGCAAATCAGAACTACAGTGAGGTATCACCTCACACCAGTTAGAATGGGCATCATCAGAAAATCTACAAACAACAAATGCTGGAAAGGGTGTAGAGAACAGGGAACCCTCTTGCACTATTGATGGGAATGTAAACTGATACAGCCACTATGGAGAACAGTATGGAGGTTCCTTAAAAAACTAAAAATAGAACTACCATATGACCCTGCAATCCCACTACTGGGCATATACCCAGAGAAACCATAATTCAAAAAGACACATGCACCCCAATGTTCACTGCAGCATTATTTACAATAGCCAGGACATGGAAGCAACCTAAATGCCCATCGACAGACAAATGGTTAAAGATGTGGTACATATATATGATGGAATATTACTCAGCCATAAAAAAGAATGAAATTGGGTCATTTGTAGAGACATGGATGACTCTAGAGACTATCATAGAGAGTGAAGTAAGTCAGAAAGAGGAAAACAAATATTGTATATTAACGCATATATGTGGAACCTAGAAAAATGGTACAGATGTACCGGTTTGCAGGGCAGAAATTGAGACACAGCTGTAGAGAACAAACGTATGGACACCAAGTGGGGGAAGCAGTGGGGAGTGGCGTGGGGGTGGTGGTGGGATGAATTAGGAGATTGGGATTGACATGTATACACTAATATGTATAAAATGGATAGCTAATAAGAGCCTGCTGCATTAAAAAAAAAAAGAATAGAGTTTCCACTAGATGATACAGTAAGTATTTTATTACACTGAAATTTGAGACTGCTACCTACACACATTGGGCTCCTCATGTTATGAATGAATAGGTGATGTGAATCAAAATCCATGTGATCAAAAATAAATGATATGAATCAAAAAGAATGTGTAACTTTAATTTTATTGGTGACAAATTCTGACCATTCAGGAGAAATTGGGCTGCCAGTCCACAATGGGTAGTAAGGAAAAAGATGTCTGGATTTCAGAATATGTGTATATTATATGTATATGTATATATGTATATGTCTGGAATATATGTATATGTATAATATATATGTCTGGATTCAGAATATATGTATACCTATACATTAAGCTTTTTTCTTCTCCTCTTCTATCATTTAAAAGAAGGAAGTAGAAGTGTTCATAGCAATTAATCTTACATGTAAGTTTTCAAGTTACAGACTAACAAAGGGGAAATATCAATGTTTCTGCTAGAAGACAAAGAAGGAATTTGTATTTTCTTACGTAAAAGAGTGTTTTCAATTGTAGAATGGATAAATATATCATGTTATACAGAAGCATTATTTTGCCATTGTCTCAATTTGGAAGTGATATTAAGAATGGTTAAAAAAAGTATATATGAATGTCACATTACAAGGGGTAGAGCAATGTATTTGTGCTGTGCCAATTTACCTAAGCTGCAAATGCACTCCCCAGAATTCCCTTACCACCAAGGCTCCTGGTTAGTGTGAGCCACTGTTGGGGAGGGATAAATTTCCCCCTTTACCCTTTTTGAGCTCTTGTGGCTGGACTAATAGTACAACTGACAGAAGACAGATTAACAGGAGAAAGATAAACTAATTTTAAATCATGCACATTTTTATATTATAGAAATGGGACCTAAGAAGTGGCCAAATGGGTATTATACAAATGGGACCTAAGAAGTGGCCAAAGCAGGAAGCTTTTATGCTTTATAGATAAAGAAACAATAAATTTGTGAGGAATCGACAGGACAAAGAAACTTAGGCTTTTGGTGTTCATTTAGTGAAGAATCTAAACAGAGTTTGGCTTTGGGGTAGTAAATTAAAGAAGTAACAAGTTTTGATTATACAGGTTTCTTAGCCCAAATTCCCTGTCTCTGAGGATAAGGGTGTCCCTCTACCTCCAGACACAGAGAGGGCACCTTTCACTTGGGAAGTTTATTTCCTGCTTTCAAGGAGACGGAGAGGAAGGTCAGAATGTCCCTCTTTCATTGGCTGTTTCTTAAGTAACCTTAATCAAAATAATCAAATAACTTTAATTGAAAGTAACTAACTGAGGCATATTTGGAGCGGACTACCCTGGGTCCCAACACCACAAAGACCTTATGCATGAGATTTCAAAAGCAGTGTTGAAACAGGAGGTCAATCTGGCCTTAGGCTCTGTTGCCACTCACACTTGTTTTCACTGATCTGGCTCACCTTGTTGGTGAGTTGTAGCCATCAGATTCACATCTTCTCTAGCACCCACTGACTCTCTGTAGAGGTTTCTGTAAATCCTGGCCAGGTGCATGTTTAGCTCTGTGATGGAGAGTGCCAACTTTCCTTCAGGTCACTGCTGTCATCAAAGTTGGAGCTTGTAGGTGGTGAGAGACCTACAAAGGTTCTTGCTGAGGGGTTCTATCATCCCTGCTTCCCTCACTCCACTCCCATCTTACTTATTACTTGTGGAAGACCAGTAATAAATAACAGCGATACATATTCTGTATCATTCAGAGTTTTTCCCAGTTTTTTTGATAAAATCCCAATGATACAAATGATTGGTACAAAATTAATAAAAATGAGCTAAAAATGCTGGAGAAAACCTAGCTTAGGAGATTGATTTTAAATCAAAATTTGAAAGAAATAATTGCAAAGGACAAGATGAGACATCCCTCAATGAGAGAGAAAATACTACGTATATTTTAGGGTAAAGAAAAGTGAGTTTTGTCCCACTGGAGAAAAGGGAGTATGTCAGAATAAACTATTTTGAGGTAGGTGAAGGGATCAGAATACAGCAAGCTATGACATTCAGGCTGAGAAATTTTTCCTTCTTTTGGTGAACATCACAAGATGGGCTAATGTCATAACATTTTTGTCATGAGGGCTGAAGTGGCTAAGAGCTGAGAAACCAGCTCTAGAAAACACTCTTAGAAAGCCCAAGACAGAGGGAGGTAGGAATCTTAGCAGCAAAGCCAGGTGTGGTTTTCTAAGATGAGACATGAGGAAATGTGAGTCCAGAAGTAGGACATTAAGTCTCCATGGTTAGAACCATTTTAATAGAATAACTGCCATTTACTTAGCCAGGTGTATTGCCAAGCACTTTATATAGAGTGACTCATGAATCCTTATATAGCAAATATGATTGTCTCTTGTTATGCAGATAAAGAAACTGATAGCTAGAGGTTAAGTAATTTGCCCAAAGTTACATACTTAAAATTAGAAAATCCTGTGTTCAGAGAAAGGTCTCCTGACTCCAAATGTTTTGCTCAGAACCACTAGGTCTTAAAGCCAGGTGGCACTTGATTCAACGCTGGGTTAATAAACTATGAGCTCAGAAGCACTTCCAGTTCCTGTGCCTAATGCCTGAGCTTGTTCTAATGTGTATGAAGTTACAGGTGGAAATTTAAATGGACAAGCTAAAAAATTACAAAGATAAGTGAGAGCCAAGTAGGAATACAAGAACTGTACATTCCTGAGCACACAAAACAGTTTTGTGTGCACATATGTACACAACTTGACTGATGTTTGTCAAAAGCCAAATAAAACCTATTTTCTTGTTTATATAGATTATACCCCAAATGGCATGAATTCCAATTTTCCATATCTAATGAAATTGAAATGAAAATTCCTCTTCATATACGTCAATATAAAAGGAAAGAACATTTAGAAAGAGACGAGAAACGTGTGTTTTGAATGTCAAGTGGCTGAAAAATGTGGCCTGGAATGCCCATCTCCCTTAAGAAAAAGCAAGGGGTGGGAGTAGGGAACACACATCCTGGAGCCAGACTGCAGGTGGTGGAGTCCTGGTTCTACCACATTCTAGCTGCAGTAAGTCACTCAATATCTCTGCAGATCTTTATTCTAATCTGGAAAATGGGGCTGACAATTGTTATGAGGATTATTGATTTTCATATTTGCAAAGTACTTAAAAGAATACTTGGCATATGATAAAGCCCCATCCTAGCTAAGTGTTTATAATTAAGTTAAACACTTGACATGTTCAGGAATTCATTATAAAAGGCTAGGGTCAAGTCAAATGCCATCTCCTTTGTGAGACTGCTCTCAGGGACTCAATCAAGTATTTTTTGAACACCTGACATTTTCTAAGTAGGGTTCTCAGTGTAGGATTAGAGAGGTGAACAGAACTAACATTAAAGATGACCTCATGAAGATTTATTGTTCTAACCCTGTAATACCTTATGTATTATATTTGAGCATTATATTAGAATGATATTCTAATCTATTAGAGCATTCACCATTTTTTGATGTAAATTTTCTTTACAGAATTCTTTTCCTCATTCATCTGTAAAATCTCTAAGAGGCTGAAATATATGCTTCCTTGTATTGAAGTTCATATAAAGAATAGGTACTCAAGAGATGCCAATTGAATTTAGAAGAAATGAAAAAAGGGAAGGAGGGAGGGAGGAGACAGTAAGGTGGGATTGGTAACAGCACAAGTTGTAGATTCCGACTGTTTGTCCTCAAATCCCAGCTACAACTTAGTAGCTGTATGACATTAGGCTGGTTACTTAACCTTCCCAATTCCAGGGCCATCAGCTGTTAATGAAGATGATGATAATAGTACCTACTTTGAGAGGTTTTCTGTGAGATCTAAAAAACTAATGGTTTGAAATCATGTAGCATAAATATGACACACGGTCATCACACTATTTAATATACCACTATTATAAACTAATGAACAAAATAAACTTTAGATAAAATAGTCTCTAAAGATGATGCTGTGATTCAACCTGTTTAGAAAGTGTGAAAATTCCTTGATGTGTGTTTGTGGGTGGATGTGTACGTGTGCATGTGAAACAGTATTCCTATGATTTGAAAGTCCTATCATTTTTATTTGAGCAAATGATACCAAAAGATTGAGTCTGTCTAATTTACTACATACCATTTTAATGCCATGTGAACAAAAGGATTGTAGTTCTGGGTCCCTGCCATACTGTTATTATACAAACCAATTGCAGCAAAGTCAATGAATCAAATGCAATTTAGTCTGACTCTACTAGATCCTGCTGGAGGCTGTTTCTGCACATGAAGCAGAAAAAATATTATAGACCATAATTTCTGCTCAGATCGGTCAGTCCCAGTCATTGTACTTGGCAGCCAATTGGCCTGACCATCAGGCATATAGGCTGGAACATCTTCTATACGCCTAGCTGAGCCTTTAAGAAAGCTACATAAATGCTACTTCATGAAAGCCAAGAGGAGCCTTTTCTTGTCCTTGGAATTATCTTGAAGATCCATTAAGGACACTAGGGAGTGACAGGAGAATCACTGTAAAACACATCCCCTGCTCTATCTCATGCAGAGGTCCCAAAGATATAGACATATCTATATGTATTCACATATGTATGTAGATATATCTCTGTCCCTAGCTTCCACTAATATTTGGTCTTTGACCCTGGTGCCTGACAGAGAACTCCTAAAACCCTTGGAATTTCCTGGGTGATAGGAGAGTCTTTCGTCCTAATGAGGCAATTCTTGGTGGGCTCCTAGATGGAGGCTGTCACCAGAAAGACCAACCTATGATTAGAAACTTGAAACTTTCATCCCTACCCCTCATACTCTGGAGAGAGGAGAGGGGTTGCAAACTGATTTAATAATTGATCATGCCTACATGATGATGCCTCCCCCAAAATCCCAAATTACAGGGTTCAGAGAGCTTCTGGGTTGTTAAACACATTCACATAGCTGGAAAGATGGCACACCTCAACTCCAGGGGACAAAACTCCTATGTTCAAGACCCTTCCATACTTCATCCTATGTGTTTCTTCATCTGCCTATTCATCTGTATCCTTTATCATATCCTTAATTATATAATAAACTGATAAATACAATTAAGTGTTTCCCTGAGTTCCATGAGTCATTCTAGAAAATTACTGAACCTGAGGAGAGAGGCATCGATCTATAGCTGGTCAGTCAGGAGTACAGGTGACAACCTGGGTCTTGTAATTGGCATCTGAAGTGGGGGCAGTCTTGTAGGACTGAGCCCTTAACTTATGGCATCTGATGCTAACTCCAGGCAGAAAGTGCTAGAACTGAATTGAATTGAAGGTCAATCATTTTAGCCAGCTGGTGTTGGAGAATTGGTTGGTGGGGGAAAAACCCACACATCTAGTCACAGAAGTATGAGTGTGAGGATAAAGAAAACAATGAGCTTCTCCCAGACATATATGTAGCCAGAAAATGATATAGATTGAAAGCTTTTCTTTTTGGCTGCAAGCTTCTCAAGGGTAGAGACCATGTTATATTCAAGATTATACTTCTAGTACATGTCTTAGTGTTTCATTTCACAAAAATATGAATACCAGGCAAGGGCCAGGTACTGTTCAAGTCTGAGAATACAGGGGTGAATTACATAGACAGTGCCCGTGTCTTCTTGGGGCTTACATGTTAATGGGAAGATGATACACACACACACACACACATATGCTGAGAGAAATAAGGGCTATGAAAAAACTTATAATAATAGCCAATATATTTTGTTGAAATTAATAAATCAGTTCTTCCCAACACCTTTCAAAAATTTTCTAAGCAAAAATAAAATAAAATAATGCTAATATTTGTACCACACACCATGGTAAAGGGAAAAATCTACTTATAGCCACTGGCTGGCTTGTGACCTCAGGCTACCCCAGCTCAGAATGACTGCCTTGAGGGCCAAGGGGATACCTGGATATTCAGGTCAGGATATGAGAAAATTACCTGAGTTTTTGTTAAGACATAGTTCAGACATGCAGTCAGTTGGACTGGATTCAGATAGCGGTCAAGCTAACAATGCAGCAAGCAGTTGTATCCATTCTTTGTAAGTTACATATTCAACCTCCACTTCCAGATCTTTCCCCAAGAACTTGATTCTATACCTTCATTTTGGCCTAGGGTACTGATTTAAATAAAGACAGAAACTGCTCCTCTCTCAGTTTTATTTCTATCCATAGACAAACATTCCATGTCACTTTCTGACATTCTTTATCCATCTCAGATTTGCTTTACATTTATTAGACCCTCAAGCATAGTGAGATTTGGACAGTGGGCCATGTTCAGTACTGGCCTGCTTTTCCCTAGTTTATTTACCTGCCCCTGCTAGCCCTCCACCGAGCTCACAGGAAGCTGTGGATGTGACAGGCTGGCATGTGACAAAAGATATGAAGAAAAAAGGGTTTTGTGCCTGTGTGGCAAGTCCACAGTTGGTATCCTGGATCATTGGGTGAAATTTTACTCTCAAAAAGGACACAGGGCAAGATAGCCACTGGGTACAGGTTTAGAGGAAACTCTTTCTGCAGGAAGCAGAGGGGCTCATCAAAGTGACCAATGACAACTAAGACCAAGAACTAAAGAAAAAGAGCCACCTATTGGCACAAACTGAGATGAGAGGGTGTAATGGATTGCAGAATGCTCACAATCTTCCCATCCGTGGATGAACACTCCTTTGCTGTGTGACTTTGAAGCTCCTTTCCACTCATTTAGACACGAGCTTGACTGTGTGAATTTCTTTAGTCCATGGGGCAAAAGCAAATGTGACAAAAGACAAAATTTGAAAAACTCTTCTGCATTGGGCTTTTCCTTTCATGCTGCCTTTGGAAGGCCATCAGTCACTTTGACTAACCTGCTGAATGATGACAGACACGTGGTTGAAGCCCTAGTCAACTGCTGGGTAATCAGTTAGGCCACTGGCCACCAACTGAACACACATGCATGAGCGAGTCTAGTTGAGACCAGCAAGAAATTACCCGGCTGAGCCCAGACTCAACTGCTAACCAATAGAATCATTAGCTAATAAATGATCATTGTTTTAAGCCACTCCATTATGAGCTAATCTGTTGTTTAGCAAAAATGATTTATATAGAACTTTTTAGCTAGAAATGGGATTTTTATTTACCAAACATGTTTTACTGAAATATGTATCATTGTCTCTGGGATTAGGCTAAAAGAAAAGTATTAATGAAGTCTGAAAAAGTGATAAAACAGTGGAGGCTGAGAAAACTGTGAGGAAGTTGTTATAGCATGTTGGAAAATGAGGACTCACATTAGGCAGTTGTGAAACAATTGGAAAAACTATTGTCTATGATAACTTGGAAAATAGAAAGTGTACCTAGTGAAATTTTGGATGTAGTTAAGGAGAACCCCAGGCCGAATGAAGAAAGTATCTTTTGGTTGGTCAATAGGGTAGGAGAATACCAAGGTAAGCTAAATAACTGGTTAGTTTGCAAGAAGAGTTGAAAAGAAATATAGAGGAGACACGATTTTCATTGGAAAATAAAGCTTTAATTTTTTTTATTTTTTGGCCATACCACATGGCATCCAGGATCTCAGTTCCCTGACCAGGGATTGAACCAGTGCACCCTGCAGTGGAACTGTGGAGTCCTAACTACTGGACCACCAGAGAATTCCAGAAAATAAAACTTTTCTCACCTCCAGTCTCCCCAGAATTGTAAGGAACCAGTGACTGCTATGTGTTTCCCATTCCTCCCCTTTTCCAATGGAAGAGTTTATTTCTGTTATACTGTTTTTGTGTCACTACTGTACGCTGGCTGTGTAAGTGGCAAATAACTAGTCTTTTTACATCATAGGTTCCTGGATCAATGATAACCACAACCAAGATATGTGGGAAATTACAGGATCAAGATTGTGGTGTTTTGAGCCTATTTCCATAATTGGATGAGTCTTTTAAGAGCCCTAGACAGAGATGAGTATATTTTGCATGTGAATAAATATGAATATTTATGACCACCACGCAAGCTAGTCTCCTGGAGGGTGAGCAGCCACGTGGAAGAGAATTTAGGTATCATTCAATGGTAAGCCAGCCCCCAGCCATGAAGCAGTCACCTGCCAGACATGTGAATGAGGTCAGCACTGCCAGCCACAGGCAGTTACATGTGTGCAGCCATATGAGACTAGCAGGTTACTATTCAGCTGATCCAAGCCCATTTTTCAATCTACAGAGTTGTAAGTTAATAAACAGTTGTTTAAGTCACTAAGTGCAGGGATGATTTTTTATATGGCAACAGGTAACTGGTACAATAAAAAAAAGGGAGATCTGGGGGGCAACACCGGTGCCAGGTCTTCCTTGGATCACAAGTATTTTTGACAACAAAGAGATTTTGGAGAATGCACAAGTTGACTTAATTCTAATGCATGTATGCGACAGATCAAAAGTGCTCCCTAGGTTCCTCATCTCAGAAATTACTGTATCAGAGGCAGGATGAAGTACTAAACTTTCAAATTAGAGAAGCTGGGGAAGGCTGGGGCAAAGGAGTAAAGTCAGTGGATACTGCTCCAGAAATTTAGACACCAATTCCATCATAGCAAATGAGAGAATCAGATCGGGGCAGACAATTTCACATTAAAATGTTCAGCATAACTAGAAATCAGTGAGTTCGAAAATAGCATGAGGCTTGGGCCCTTTTCTAAAATTAAGGATAGAGCTTCCCTGGTGGCGCAGTGGTTGAGAGTCCGCCTGCCGATGCAGGGGACGCGGGTTCGTGCCCCGGTCCGGGAAGATCCCACATGCCGCGGAGTGGCTGGGCCCGTGAGCCATGGCCACTGAGCTTGCGCGTCCGGAGCCTGTGCTCCGCAATGGGAGAGGCCACAAGAGTGAGAGGCCCGTGTACCGCAAAAAAAAATTAAAAATAAAATAAAATAAAATTAAGGATACTGTTAATATTTTAAATGGAGCTTAGATAATTACATGCGTCTGTTGAACTTACTCTACAGTGGTGGTAGACAATGCCTTTGAACTGGGATCCAGGCAGAAGATAACAACAGGGTGTTTCTCTGGGTTATTTAATGTGACAGCTTGGTGTCATGCTGCTCTTGTCAGTGCCCACTTGCTGACATCTGCACCCGTGTCCTTGTTTGGCTAAACTGTGCACTATTTCCTGATAGCTTATGCTGACTAGACCCCAGGCCCAGAGTCTGAATGCTTCTGGGCTCAGCCTTCTGACCAATCAAACAGGGACCATTATGTTTTTTTGTCACGATAAGAGAAGAGAAGCTGACTAGTTTTGTGTCTTTTATAGTCTTTATTACTGCAGATCCTTATGTTGGCAAAACCTAGTGGAAAGAACATGGACCATAGAACCTGGGTTCAAATTCTGGGTCCACCAATCAATACGTGACTGGCCTTGAGAAACTCACCAAAACATTCTAAGCTTCTTTTTTTCAAATGGGGAAAATAACACTTGCTTTATCTACCTGGTGGAAATGTTTTAAAGATCAAAATATTATCCATACAACAGACAAATATATGTATGTATATATATTGTATATATAAAATGCTATTTTAGGATTTCAATAAATATTAATTATGATTATTACTGTTCTTTGATAGCACTGAAACTCTGACAATCAGGCTAAGATGGTAGAATACATTTAACTCTATCTATCTTCTATGTCTTTAGCAATATATTCTAGTCCTCAGATTCAGAGTGAAATAGACCTGTGTGGGGAAAGTGAAGAGTCTGTATGAGTATTAACTTTGTCATTGGCTGATGCAAAGAAAGTTCCAGATATAGGTGAAAGTCAAGGAGGTGGGTGGTGGTGATTCCATTTTGAAATAGAGAACAGATTATCTTTCTTTCTAATTTCCTATCTTTTCCATTTGGGTAATTCATTGCATAAGAAACCCAAAGTCCCTAACTATTCTACAAGGAAAAGATTGTCTGTAGGTGTTTTCAACAATAGAATTACAATGCAGTTGTATAAGAGAGAAGAACAAACCTGACACCATGTTGGATCTATTCCTTTAGCTCTAACCTTTGTACTCTGTTGCCGGTGCTTAGTCCTGCTGGCTCTGCACCACTATCTGGTCAATCAGTAAAAGAATGTTGCCTATAGCCTGGAATATACATAAGAGCTCCTTCTCCAGGCTCTGCCTCCCAGGCTCAACCTTTAAAGGTATAACACTTTTCATTCATATACAGATAAAGAGTTGCAGAACAGAGAACATTCGTCTTGTTGGAGGTTTACAGGAACATCGTTAGCAGACCTACATGGACAGCTGCAAGAACACAAGAATCCTGGAGTCTAACTTGGGTAAGATTGTTCTTTTTCTAGCTCGCTATCCTGTTGATCTGCTAGCTTTCCAAATAAAGTTGCTACCTCTTGCCCCAACACCTTGTCTCTAGATTTATTGGCCTATAGTACAGTGATCAGTACAAGCATGGACTCGATAGCAGTTACATTACCCAACTGGTATACTAAGTACCAACAAAGCCAAGCTCCTGGATCTCATTTTATTGCCACCACTTGATGCCAATGAAGAAAACGCCTCTGAGGGGAAGAAATAATTTCTTTCTGTAAGAATAAGTGAAAACAGAGATAATTATTTACTTTTTTCTTTTCCAAAATGCCAATATTTTATTCCTTTCAAGGACCTCTGCCTCTTCTACTTAAATATATTCTGGTAACTGATTTTGACTTTATTTAAAAACATATTTCATCTTTTTTATGCCTCTGATATCACACTTGATGCATTATCTGTCGTATTCATTCATTTCACACATGCTTGTTGACTGGGTGTTGTGTATCAGGTATGGGGCCATGGACCAGGCTTGCAGAGCTGAATGAATGAGACAGTCCCCAACCCCAGGGGCTCTATGCTTCTACTGCTGGTCAAGGCTTTCCCTGCCCCACTCCCGTTTTCCCTCACATCCACAGTTCCCTT